>NC_053026.1:123822516-124108687 GCF_003073215.2 Triticum urartu | reverse complement strand
AATTGATCCTACTTAATTAAGTACTAAGATACCCCGGCCCTTGCATTAGTAGCAAGTACCTCATATGTCCGATTTTTAGCAAAGTCATGCTAAAATTCACGGAAATTTTTAGCATGACCTTTGCTAAAAATAGGACATATGGAGTACCCGAATTTGCTGGAACGAAAGTTAATCGACATTCCGGCAAACTCAAGGGCCTCTCGGGGTACCTGCAAAATCATCACGACACGAAGGCCCTCTCAAGGGCCTCAAGCAGCAGCGGCGTCTCCCAAGACCCCATTTTTTTGCTAAATTTCTTTGAGCAACAATCAGAGCAAAAAATTCAGCATATTTCTATACAATTTTTTTGGTATATATCAGGTTTTGGCTGCATTTGCAAATGCATTCCATGTACTGCAACCCTCGAGAATTCCTAGCATGAGGTTTGTCCATCACTTTTGGCTCACTTATTAATCTACTCATCCTATGTCAATATCCACATGCTATGTCATCTGATGTTCCTGAATCATTGTAGTTTAGGCACCATACAAGATTGTTAGTTCAATGTGCTTTATATCCTAGTTATACTACTACAGGAAAGGAGGATCATCATACACATATATATATATGTATAGCAATTGACAGGAGCTTCATCATTTTTAGTAACAACAATACATATATAGCAATTGGAAGCAAACAGATGTACACATAAGATAGAAATGTAGTGCTGAAAGTTTAATGCTTACAAAAGACTTGCTGAAATAGTGAAAAATATGGAGTCACCAAGCTGGCTAAGAAACTCCCAAAGTCCACTAGCAAATCCAAGATCTAATCCTGTTACACACATCATAACAATTTAAGATAATTAGGATAAGGATATTAGGAAATGAAAAAGAAAGATCTCAAAAAACAATCACAACAGAAAAATAATAAAAACCTAGTCCTAGAAGAAAAGAAATCCTAAAATCTGGAGCAAGTCCTAGCAGTAGTAGTCCAACTAGATGGCCACCACTACTACTCCTATCTCTGTTTAGCATCATCCACACGATAGTCCTAACTCTGTGAATTTCAAAAATAAAATAGAAGTAATGTATATAGTTCAAAGTTTGAAACATAAGGCAAGATAGTCCCAATCTTTGAGACTTCTCTTATGGTATATATATACTGATTAATTTCTGAATTTGAGCATGTTGTATCACCCGCGGACTATTACGCGGTCGCGATGACGGAGCTGGGAGTGCATGGCAAGCAAAGAGGAGAAGGTGATGTGAGATAAATAATAATCATGAGCAAATTGCAGGGCATATGAGTTGGCCATTGGAATTTTGTTTGACACAGCTGAACAACAAAGAAGGTGCCGTAGAAGCAGCTGCTACTTCTAGCTCCACTACATACATACTAGCCACTCTAAAACTACATCAAAATCAATGGGAGATGTATTCATAAGCAAGTTAAGCCCTGGAAGGACGCAAATGTACAGACAAGAACAAGGCATAACACATCAGAATCTGGAGAAACGCATCATATATCATAGGAGATCTATTAAGCCCTGGAACGGCGGAGACAAGGGCATGGAGAAACGCACCTTAGTGGAGAAGAACTGGGAGGGCCAAGGGGAGCGGGACGCAGAGATCTTAGGAGCAGATACCTCCACAAACGGTGAGGCCGCGGTGGCCGGAGGTGGAAGAAGGCGTAGACGCCGTAGACGGTGGAGGCGTCGGTGTCGTAGAGGCGCCGGAGACCTTGCCCTGCGAGACAGAGAAGGGGCCGTCAGCTGCGCAGGCGGCGGGTAAGGGGAGGAGGAGGAGGGGCAAGGGGAGGAGGAGGGTCGGGGGGCGTACAGTGCTGCGTCGCTGCTCGGTGCCGGCGGCGAGGAGGAGTCCGGCGAGGGTCGGGGCGGCGGGGGTGGGGGCGCGGGGGCATGGGGGCGGCGGGGGTGGAGTCCGGTGAGGGTCGGGGCGGCGGCGTCGTGGGTCGGGGCAGCGCGCGGGTGGATCTGGTGGCGAGGGAGAGAGGGTCGAAGGGGATCTGGCGAGGGAGAGGGAGGATAGCTAGGGGGAAGCTTACTAATGGCGCACCACACCTCGGTGCGCCATTAGAAATCTTTTTTTAGATAGCAATGGCGCACCCCGCAGCGGTGCCATTAGAATGTTTTTTTATTACAGTTCGAGCACATGTTATATTGCACCTAACCCAATCCACATCAGAACCTGCCCACTAGCCTAACTGGTCAGCACACAGCACACACACCAGGAGGTCTTGGGTTCGATTCCCAGGCTCCGCAATATTTTTTTTTGCATTTTAAATGCTGTTTGATATTTATTTGTGTTTAAATATGTTCAAACTTGTTTAAATCATAACACTAATATTTTTTATAAAAACACTAATAATTTTTTAAAAAATATGTTCAAATTTGTTACTTGAAAATATCATCGGCGGCGGCGGTGGAGCGGGGGAGGGTGCGGGGGTGCCCGTTGGCGACGGTGGAGCGGGGGAGGGTGCGGGGGCTGGGTGCTCGTCGGCGGCGGTGGAGGGGGATCAAGATCGAGTGTCCTCATGAATTCAAAAAGTTCCCGTGAAATTTAAAAATATTCATGATATCAAAAAGTGCCCATGAAATACAATCGAGAAATGAAGACTATGATTTAAATACAATCGATCTTAGCTAGCTATCTATTCACAATCTTCTTGCCCTTCTTTTTTGCAAATGGAGTTCTTCTGTGGAACGGACGTCCTTTAGGTAGGGTGGTCCCGCTTCTTCTTGTGGTGTGTGCTGCTACTTCATCGTCGTCGTCATGTTCGATCTTTGGGTCGCCGTACTTGTCGAAGTCTTGCTCATTGGCTACTCCATCCATTCTGATGATCTTCCTTTTGCCTCTCCTCACGACAACACGACTGGGCTTTGACAGGTCGATAATGAAGAAGCATTGGTCCACTTGGGAAGCCAGTACCCATGGCTCATTGCGCGCAGTGACGTTTGCGCCCGCGGTCATGGATTTGGCTTCGGGTATAACCATGGTGGTGAAATACCGGTCTTCTTTTAGGACGCTCTTGGCCCATCTGACATGGAACATCGGGACCTTCTCTCGAGCGTAGCTCAGCTCCCAGATCTCCTCGATCCTTCCGTAGTATCCATCCTTGTAGTTACCGGTGTAGGATTCCATCGTTACCCCGGAGTTCTGATAACCATCGCTCTTCATGTCCTTGTTCTCGGTGTAGAATGTGTAGCCGTTGATATCGTACGCCTCATAGGTCATCAGGTTGTGCTCGGCGCCCTGTGACAAGGCGAATATGAGTTGTTCTTCCGCGGAAGAATCCTCATGTAAAGGGTACGACAAAAGCTTCTGCTTGAACCAACGCGTGGAACATGAGTTGTGCTCTTTGATTATATCTCCGTCCGTCCACTGTTGGCCTCGGTCATTGTATGTCTTCTCAATAAAGGTTTTGTGCTCTACCACCCAAGGATCGACCACGTCTATGTGTTATAGCGCGACTAGGTTTGCTCTTTCAAAGTCGGCGAGTCGACCCTCGAAGTCGACATGCATTTCGCGGCGACCCTCACGGTGACCCCATCGAGCGAGCCTACCGAGGTGCCGATTGACGAGCAGACCAACGGGGTTCTCGATGCCTAGATAATTTGTGCAGTTGGAGATGCACTCTTCGGTCAGAAAGCCCCTGGCTATACTTCCCTCTGGACGTGACATGTTGCGAACGTATCCTTTGATGACACCATTCATCCTTTCGAACGGCATCATGCTGTGCGGGAACGTCGGCCCGAGTTGGATGATATCCTCCACGATATGGACCAGCAGATACACCATAACGTCGAAGAATGCGGGCAGGAAGTACATCTCAATCTCGCATAGTATCACCACGATCTCTTCCTGTAGCCTTCTGAGTTGCCTCACGCCAATCGACTTCCGAGAGATGACGTCGAAAAAGTTGCATAGGCCAAATAGCGTTTCACGGACGTGCGCGTCCATGATCCCATGGATTGCAACTGGAAGTATCTGCGTCATCAGCACGTGACAGTCGTGAGACTTCATCCCGCTGAACTTCTGCTTCGCTGGGTCTAGGTATCTGCTTATCTTCCCCGCGTAACCGTAAGGAAGTTTTACTCCTACGAGGCAGGTGAAAAACTGCTCGATCTCCTCCTGACTTAGAGTGAAGCACGCAGGAGGGTAGTCACTTCCGGTCTTCTTGGCCTTTTTGCCTTTGCGACGAGTTTCTGTGTCCTGCTTCGCCTCATCATCATCATCATCATCATCATTAGCGTGAAGCTCCTGCCTGATGCCCATTGATTTCAAGTTTGCCCTTGCTTTCGGCCCATCTTTGGTCCTCTCTGGCATGTTGAGCAGGGTACCAAGCAGACTCTCGCACACGTTCTTCGTGATATGCATGGCATCAAGGCTGTGAGGCACACGGTGGATCTTCCAGTACGGCAAGTCCCAGAAAACAGACCTCGTTTTCCATACCTTCAGCAGCGGCTCTGGTGCCTTTCGCTTCTTTCCCGGCTCAGGCGCCTTTTGCTTCTTTCCCAGCAATGGGCAATCTTTCCAATTTTTCAACAACTCGTCTATTTCCTCGCCGCTCCTCGTACACGGGAGTTTTCGGGGTCCGGTTTCACCATCGAACAGATCCTTGCGTTTCCTCCACGGGTCATCGTCGCAAAGCCACCTTCGATGTCCCATGAACACGGTTTTCGAAGACCCAGGATCTCTATCTAGCTGGTGATACGTTGTGTCATCCATGCACCTTACGCATCCAGAAAATCCATGGACTACCTGCCCCGCGAGATATCCGTAACTGAGATAGTCGTGCACCGTCGTGAGCAGTGCGGCTCTCATAGGGAAATATTCTTTCTCTGCGTCGTCCCACGTATTGGCTGGCATTTTCCACAGCGTGTCTAGATCCTCTTTCAGCAGCCCCAGATACAGATTGATGTCGTTCCCTGGTTGTTTCGGCCCTTCAATTAGCATACTCATGTGAATGTACTTCCTCTTCATGCACAACCAGGGGGGAAGGTTGTACATCCACACAAACACAGGCCAGGTGCTATGTGTGCTTCGCTGGCTGCCAAAAGGATTGACTCCATCGGTGCTCGCGCCCAGCACGATGTTCCTTGGATCCTTCCCAAATTCTGGGTATTCGAAGTTCAACACTTGCCACTGGCTCGCATCCTTAGGGTGACTCAGCATCTTGTCTTTTTTATTTATCTCCGGATCATTTCTGTCATCTTCCCGCTTCTTCTCCTCCCTATCCGCGTGCCAACGCAGGAGCTTTGCTACCTTAGGGTCCGCGAAATACCGCTGCAGACGAGGAGTGATCAGAAAGTACCACACCGATTTTCGAGGAGCTTTCTTCCTCTTCCTGTATCGAGTGACGCCGCACACCGGACATATGCTAGACTCCGTGTGCTCGTCCCGATAAATGATGCAATTGTTCATGCACACATGGTATTTCACGTGCGGTAAATCCAGAGGACACATGATTTTCTTCGCCTCCTCGAAACTGGTCGGGCACTTGTTCCCCTTGGGAAGACGTTCGTGCCAGAATGACATGTTCTCGTCGAAGCATGCGTCGGTCATTTTGTGTTTTACCTTCATCTCCAGAGCCATGAGCGTTACTTTCAGGCGGGTATCCTCGGGCCTGCATCCTTCATACAATGGAGTAACCGCGTCTATCTCCAGTTGATCCAGCTTGGCTTTCTCTCGGGCGGCAGCTCTTGCGTTATCCGTCTGCTTGAGAAGCAGCTCTTGAATATGAGGGTCCTGCACCCAGCCTCCATCGTCGTCTGCTCCGGCATCTTCATCTTCATGATCATGCCCTTCGTCTTGATCTTCCTCATCATCATGTACGACATCTTCTACATGATGACTGTGTACAGCATCACTGTCGTGATCATGTCCTGGAGATTCTTCGTCTTCTCGCCCGCCCTCGCCGCAGTGGTACTTGTCTTGTTGCCCTTCCTCATTTCTTGCCCGGCCCCCATGGACGACTTCATAGTCATCTTCATCACCTTGCCACCGATAGCCATCCATGAAACCACGCAAGAGCAGGTGGTCCCGCACCTGCCCGGAATCCGGGTCCGCAATAAGGCTCTTCAGCTTGCATCATCGACACGGACATCTTATCTCCATCTCGTTCTTTTGAAGCATCATGGCCTTCGCAGAGCTCAAAAACCTATTCACGATGCCTTCAGTCATCGTGCGGACCATGGTCACCTGCGGGGTAGAGCAAAATGATATTTTAGAACCAAGAAAATTTTTGGCATGACCTTCCCTAAAAATAGGACCAAAAAGAATGCATAGTGCCAAAATTCTCGCCGAAACGGAAATGAATCAACATTCCGGCAAAATATTGGCAACTATCACATTTCAAATACCGGTACCTGCAAACACAAACATATATGCAACACCACAAACACATGCAACACCACAAACATACATAGATCTAGCTAGGCCACAAAAAGTGCATGTGCACGTTGTTGGAGCGAGCTAGGGAGAAAAAAAGTAGATCTACATCATGAAGATAGCTTTCCCCTTACTTACCTATCAAAAAAAGGTAATTTCACCACTTAATTTTGATGAATCTATGGTGGAAATGAGGTGAGGAGGAGGAGGCAGCCGAAAGCTTGGAGAAGGAGGTGGAGGGAATGAAGTGGGGAAAGTGAGTGGGTAGGTGTGGCTGTCCAAAATATCTTGTTGGGGTCCCAGGTTACTAATGGCGCACCACCTGCAAATGCGCCATTAGTAACCCTGGTTACTAATGGCGCACCTGCAGGTGGTGCGCCATTAGTAATTTTGCAGAAAAGTAAAAAAATAATATATATATATACTAATGGCGCACTTTTACAGGGTGCGCCATTAGTAGTTTAAACTAGTAATGGCGCACTGTGAGGCGGTGCGCCATTAGTAGTTTTGCAAAAAAAGGAATAAAAAAAATTTAGTACTGGCGCACTCCCTGTCTGGAGCGCCATTACTAGTTAGAACTAGTAATGGCGCACTTCGGTAGGATGCGCCATTAGTATGTATGTAAAAATGAAAAAAAATATCACTAGTGGCGCACCTATTTTCTGGTGCGCTATTAGTGTCTTCCACACTAATGGCGCATCACCAACTGGTGCGCCATCAGTATATAGTAGTGGCGCACTACTTCCCTGGTGAGCCATTAGTGTTAATCCTATCTATAGCCCTTTTCCTAGTAGTGTGGGGAATAAGCGATTTTATGGGCCAAGCAGGGAGGCGCACAGTTTCTACTGCCTTTATAAAGGGACAAGGACTCGTATTTTTCACCCATGCCTTCTTCTTCCCCTGCCCATCCATTCTCGCGCACTTGAGCTCCAGCGCCCAAGTTCTCGTTTTCTCCGCAAAGCCATTCCAAACATGTCCGGAGCGGGAGGCAAGTGGATGGGCTCCTCCATTACGGAGGAGAACATTATGAAGCTCCGGGAAGCCCGATACCTGGTCACAGACATCGCGCACCGGCTCCCAGACGCGGGGCAGATCATGCCTACTCCAGCACCCCATGAGAGGGTTGTATTCCTCACCCACTTTTGTCCGCGGGCTCGGATTTCCCCTCCACCCGTTTGTCCGCGGGCTCATGTTCTACTATGGGTTGGACTTCCATGATCTGGCCCTCAATTTCATCCTCAACATCTCTGCGTTTATCGTCATGTGCGAGGCCTTCCTCCGCATCAAGCCCCACTTCGGCCTGTGGCTGAAGACCTTCTACGTGAAACCGAAGGTGGTGGTCGGCCAGCAAGCGGAGTGCGGAGGCGCCATGGTGGGAAAAATGCCCAACGTGACCTGGCTCGAAGGCTCCTATGTGGAGACCGTGAAGGGGTGGCAATCAGGGTGGTTCTACATCACCGATCCGCGTGACACCAACTGGGTGGCGGCCCCCGAATTTCGATCCGGTATCCCCATGCAGCTCACCTCCTGGAAAGAGAAGGGCCTATCCTAGGGTTCATCAGTGGAGCTGACCGGACTCCAGAACTGTGTTAAAAATATGATAAGCAAGAAAATCAAGCTTGTCAACGTGGTCCAGGTCATGCTCTTCCGCCGGATCCTTCCATGTCAAAGACGAGCATTCAATATGTGGGAGTTCAACCCGACCAAGCACCAGACGCTGCGAGAGCTTTTCGACACGACGCGCCAAGATGTCTGGAGGGTGATGTTCAAGGCCGCTGTGGTACCTCCTCCCCTTACCGAGGATCGCGGACTCAGCGCAAAGCGCCCTACCAATCTGGTAAGCTCTTTATATCTCATAAGATGTTCCTTTCCCCAGTATAATCATGTGAGGGATCTAAGCCTCCATGCCATTTTAACAGGACTGGGTAGTGACAGCGGAATAGATTGATTGTCCGCCCCACTACCCGAAGATCCAGCAAGGGCTCTCTTAACGGAGATGCTGGTTCCGGCGCCCTATGAAGCGCCGGAGAAGAAGGCCAAGAAGAAGGCCACGGGGACCAGAAAAGGTCTCCGGCGCAAGGTTATATCGGACTCCTCGTCCGAAAACACCGAGGCGCACTCCTCCCACGAAAATGAGGAGGAGGAAGAGGAAAGTTCTCACCCAGCCGGGGAGACAAGAAAAGGAAGGCCACCCCATCTGGGGAGGCCGAAGGGTCCAAGAAGGGAAGGACCCTCCTTCCGGACTGCTCCACAACAGCAGCTTACAGCGACGAGGAGTGGTTGCCTAGGGACAAGCCCCTGGCGAAGTCATAAGTATCTGGATACTATAATATTTCTGGTATGTTTTGTTTCATTACTTCTTATCATGTCAAACATGATCATGCAGCCCATCGAAAGCCCGTATCGACATATCCTCTTCGGATGAGTCTTTGGGCTAGTCGGCGATGAACAACGATTCACTCCCGAAAGCCACCTCCCCCCGGCCTACGAACAACATCGAGGTGTTGTCTCAAAGGGCACCGACTGGGCGCATGGGGGGCAAGACTCCCGTGGTCTCTAATGTCGGGGGCCGCATCAAGTTTGGCCCCCAGCCGGATACTGTGCCAGAACCTCCAGTGGTACCGGATTTTGTCAGGCGACCCCTCGCTATGGGGGGCGAGCCGTCTGTGCCGATGGCCTTTGTCCATCCATATGCATCGGACAACTTGCTGGAAGCACTTCGCGGCGGTTCCATTGACGAAGAGCACCGCACTATCATGAGTGTGGCAGTCGAGAAGGTTCGGTCTGCCAAAAGCGGACTGATCGAAGCCTGTGCCAGCCTCCTAACAGGCTTTGAGGTAAGTAATCAAATTATGAGAAAATATCACAGTATAGATAGTAGCCCCTGATACTCTGTTTGGTGTTCGCAAAGAAAGGCTGAACAGAGGATCAAATAATAATCACAGGAGTTCAATCAGAATATGTCTATGTGAATAAGCAGGCTTCGCTGCTGGCCACTGCCACTCGTACTGCGGAGGTCTCTGGACTGAAGCAGGACCTTGAGCGGTCCGAGGAAGAGACCTTACCAAGAGGCAGCTCGAAGAGAACAAAGTTAAGTGATACCCCGTCTGTATATTGATAAAGAAAAAAAGGTGGTTACTAGATCATGGGATCATCATGAATTTTTCTACGGGCCACGACCGAAGTGGCGGCCCTGAAGAAGGCATTGTCCGAGGCCGAAGACAGAGCGGCCCAGGAGCACATTGAGCGCGAGAAGCAAGAGGCCCGAGTCGGCAAGGTTCAGGAAGAGCTCTAGGATTTCGTCAAAAAATACGAGTCCTTGGAGCGTGACTCTAAGACACAGGGGTCCGAGCTTGCGAAGGCCCTCGAGAACGCACAAAATGCCAAGGCCGAAGCTCAAAAGGCCCTCCAGGAGATTCAAGCGGTCAAGAAGGTAGCGGCGGGTAAGGCATTCATTATGAAAAGCAAGCATGTGAAGGAAACTTTCCTTTTACTTACCCAAATTCGGAGCTCTCCAGGAGCGTTCGCAGATCTACCCAGCAGCGTATCGGATGCCGTGGAGTTCTACCGGACCGAGGAAGGGAGCTCGACAGAAAAGTTGTTCTGGTCTCAATATACTGGGACCGAACATCCGATGCCCTTGAGCGACCAGCTGAAGCAACTGGTCGAGCTTCACAAGGCGGCCGAACTGGCCATGAAGGGTCTCATAGTCCGGATGTGGCCAAGCGAGCCCCTGCCTGGCAACTACTTCGACCTGGTAAAGCGGCTTGTGAATGCCTGCCCACGACTTGAAGTCATAAAGCGGTCCGTCTGCATTGAAGGTGCGCACAGGGCCTTTGCCCGTGCGAAAGTGCACTGGGTGAATATGGACGCCGAAAAGTTGGTGAAGGAGGGGCCACCGGAGGGCAAGGAGCATCGCCACCCCAAAAAGTATTATGATAGTGTCCTGAATGGTGCCCGACTTATGGCGGAGGAATGTGCTAAGGATGTAATATGCGAATGAATGTACTCATGTGATCCTGTAGTATGAAAACGAGTTCATGTGCGCTATATGACGCTTGTCGATTTAAAATATTACCTTCTGTGCGGCCGTTTATAAAATCTGAGAGTTGGCCAGTCGTCAGCTTCTGCCCCATGTAACTAGTACTGAGGTGTTCGGGATAAATCTTAAACACTCTTTATCCAAACAAAATTTGGTCCTTTAAGGAGGTGTTTAGCACAGCGAACAAGGAAATCGGACTATACAACTTTATCACTCTCACTTAGCCATAGAAGTCTACAATTTCAAATTTTGGCGAAGCCTCTAGTATTTGTAAGGCCGAACTTGGGGCGCTATATACACCTAAATCGGACAAGGCCGATTCCTCACCCAAAGCGGAAAAAATCTTTAAGGATTTGAGACCTCTCGACCAGCGACCAGCTCTCGCCGCATCATGACAGTCATTTTCAGCTTTCTCTACTGAGGTGTTCGTCCGGAAGAACCGGGACACAATCGCAGTAGTTCTCCCAGTGCTACCTTAGCCGATATAGCGGAATGTAAGGTACCAAAACATGGGAGCCAGGCAAACTCAACTATTGACCCAAGACATGATTCGAAGTTGATGCATATAATGCTATAAGTTCACGGTGCCGCACTGTCGAAAGTGTTCGGACTTTTTCTTGCCGTGTTATGGGGTACACTGAAGCCCCTGGCGCACTAGACGTACCAGAATGTGCGGTTGCAATTTTTTGTAAATAAGCCGATAGGAAAAAAGAAATAATAAGCTAACGCTATTTATTTAAATGATACGTTGAAGCATATGTATACAAGTAGTGCAATAAGCAAAAATAGGACTATTTCACATGTCCTATCCAAGGGCAGTCTGCGTGTGGGGTATGTAAAACAGGTATAGCGATCATTATCAAAGACCACCTGGTGATTCTCTTGTACGTCAAAGCTTCTTGCTTCCTTGGTGTTTCCTTCCCGTGATGGGTCCGATAATCAGGGTATCGAAGAGGGCCTTCAGAGAATAGGGTCCTGAAAGGAAGAAAATGGTAAAGGTATACTTGTGCTAAGGCGGGTTAGCCGCATTGTGGGCCGTGCCATAGCCGTGCCTCGGCCTATGCCCATGGTATTTTGAGTGCGTATTTATGGACGCGCGGCGCAAATTTCTCCGCTTGACTGGGACTGGGACGGAGGCCGGATTGCTAGGCGAGCTCAGAACGTGCCGGGCGATCCTGTTGCAGGGTACTCCGGGCTCGCTTGAAGGTGTCCGGGGGCTGTATCGCCGAATTGGTGGTTTGCCTCAGAAGGCTACTTTGTACTTCTGCTGCGAGGGCCGAAGTGTGGTCCTCCGTACGGAGCGAGCGTTCTGTGTTTCCATTAACTGTTATAACCCCGCGAGGTCCTGGCATTTTGAGCTTGAGGTATGCATAATGCGGTACCTCATTGAATCTGGCGAATGCGGTTCGTCCGAGCAGTGCGTGATAGCCACTGCGGAAGGGGACAATATCGAAGATCAACTCCTCGCTTCAGAAGTTGTCTGGGGATCCGAAGACCACTTCCAGTGTGATTAAGCCCGTGCAACAGGCCTCTACACCTGGTATGACACCTTTAAAGGTGGTTTTGTGGGTTTGATCCTTGAGGGGTCGATACCCATTTTGCGCACTGTATCCTGATAGAGCAGGTTCAGGCTGCTGCCACCGTCCATAAGGACTCGAGTGAGGTGAAATCCGTCGATGATGGGGTCAAGGACCAATGTGGCAGAACCGCCATGACGGATACTGGTAGGGTGGTCCCTGCGATCGAAAGTGATCGGACAAGAAGACCATGGGTTGAACTTTGGGGCGACTGGCTCCATCGCATAGACGTCCCTTAGTGCACGCTTCCGTTCCTGCTTGGGAATATGGGTTATATCATGTTCACTGTTTTCACTTGGGGAGGGAATTTCTTCTATCCTCCTGTGTTCGGTGGCCGGGGCTCCTTCTCGTCGTCGCTATGCAGCCCCTTTTCCTTGTTTTCGGCATTCAACTTGCCGGCCTGTTTGAACACCCAGCATTCTCTATTGGTGTGGTTGGCTGGTTTATCAGGGGTGCCGTGAATTTGGCACGAGCGATCGAGTATGCAGTCCAAACTGGACGGGCCCGGATTACTTCCTTTGAACGAATTTTTCCATTGACCGGATTTAGAGCCACTGAATCCGGCATTGACTGCCGTGTTGTAACGCCCTCGATGCGGCTATATCTCCCACATGTCGAAGCACGACTTAGAGGCATAACCGCATTGAAAGCAATATCGCAAGTGAGGTAATCTTCACACAACCCATGTAATACATAAGGGAAAGAGATACATAGCTGGCTTACAATCGCCACTTCACACAATACATGGATAAAGCAATACATCAACCAGATACACTCAAGGTCCGACTACGGAACCAAAAGTAAAAGAAGACTACCCCAAAAGCTACACAGATCCCTGATCGACCCCAACTGGGCTCCACTATTGATCAACTAAAAAACGGAAACAACATAACGAACACGGTCTTCATCGAGCTCCTCCTTGAGCTTGGTTGCGTCACCTGCTTGGTAACATCGGCACCTGCAAATTGGTTTTGGAAGTATCTGTGAGTCACGGGGACTCAGCAATCTCACACCCTCGCGATCAAGACTATTTAAGCTTTTAGGTAAGGTAAAAGGTATGAGGTGGAGCTGCAGTAAGCGACTAGCATATATGGTGGCTAACATACACAAATGAGAGCGAGAAGAGAAGGCAAAGCACGGTCGATAAAAGTATGATCAAGAAGTGATCCTATAGCAACCTACGTCAAGCATAACTCCAACAACCGTGTTCACTTCCCGGACTCCGCCGGAAAGAGACCATCACGGTTACACACGCTGTTGATATATTTTAATTAAGGTCAACTTCGGATTTTCTACAACCGGACGTTAACAAATTCCCATCTGCCCATAACCGCGGGCACGGCTTTCAAAACTTCAAATCCCTGCAGGGGTGTCCCAACTTAGCCCATCACAAGCTCTCACGGTCAACGAAGGATATTCCTTCTCCCAAGACAATCCGATCAGGCTCGGCATCCAGGATACAAGACATCCTCGACAACGGTAAAACAAGTCCAGCAACACCGCCCGAATGTGCCGACAAATCCCGATAGGAGCTGCACATATCTCGTTCTCAGGGCACACTCAGATGAGACATCCTACGAGTAAAACCAACCCTCAAGTTGCCCCGAGGTGGCCCCGCAGTCTACTCGGTCGGACCAACACTCAGAGGAGCACTGGCCCAGGGGGGTTAAAATAAAGATGACCCTTGGGCAGGCCTACCCAAGGGAAAGAAAAGGCTAGGTGGTGAATGGTAAAAATCAATGTTGGGCATTGCTGGAGGAGTTTTATTCAAGGCGAACTGTTAAGGGGTTCCCATTATAACCCAACCGCGTAAGGAACGCAAAATCCGGGAACATAACACCGATATGACGGAAACTAGGGCGGCAAGAGTGGAACAAAACACCAGGCATAAGGCCGAGCCTTCTACCCTTTACCAAGTATATAGCTGCATTAATTAAATAAGATATATTGTGATATCCCAACAAAATATCCATGTTCCAACATGGAACAAGCTCCAATCTTCACCTGCAACTAACAACGCTATAAGAGGGGCTGAGCAAAGCGGTAACATAGCCAAACAATGGTTTGCTAGGACAAGGTGGTTTAGAGGCTTGGTTCAACAATATGGGAGGCATGATAAGCAAGTGGTAGGTATCGCAGCATAGGCATAGCAAAAGAGCGAGCAACTAGCAAGCAAAGATAGAAGTGATTTCGAGGGTATGGTCATCTTGCCTGAAATCCCACAAGGAAGAAGAACGAGTCCATGAAGAAGACAAACGGACGTAGTCGAACGGGTCCTCACAATCACGACGTTACCGGAACCAACCCGAAGAAGCAACACCAGAAAGAAGCACACAACATAGTAACCAACCAACACATGAACATGGAATGATATGCGGGATGCGGTATGAGATGCATATGCATGATTTGGAAAGGAATGATTGAACCTAGACTCAACTTGGAAATCCAAGAGTGCCACTAGAAAGGTGAGGTGATTTCGGTCGAAATCGATATAAATATCACTGGAATCGGATGCACGGTTTGGAAATGGCAAGCAAAACAAACATGGCACCAGTCTGCGATAATCAGCAAGTGATCAACTAAATGCAACAAGACATATATGCTACAGCACTCAAACATGGCAATACAATACATTTCAGGGATCCACTCATGATGCTTGACAAAAGATGAACACTGAGATACGGATAATTAATCCATTAATAGGTTCAAACAAGCATGGCAAAAGTGCAAATGATAACAGGTTTCAGACTTTGTGAAATTAACACAAGGCTGGAATTTATCATCAGGAAGCAATCTTTAGAGCATGAAAACTATATGCTACAGGAACATATCATGGCAAAGCAAGGCATGGCATGAAGCTACTCAAAGCACTTAACAAAAGTCCCTTAGTGACCTTGAGCCAAAAGGGATCAGAAAATACAATTGCAAGCATGTGAACATGGCAAAAACATAAACAGATATTCAGACTTAGTGAAAAACTGGAGCATGCAAATCAGTCAATGAGTAGGCATGTTTACGAGCTCGATGCACTGACTACAGAGCATGTCATGACAAACTAAGCATACACCCATCAAGAATACATGGCATAGAAGCTATACATGGCAAGAACAACAACATAGCATGCACGGATCAATAGCAACATCCTCGGCAAAATCGCTAATCATGTCAACAATCTGCCAGGATTCACTTTATAGCAAAAGTAGAGCTCGATTGACTCAAGCTAGGGTGCTCCATAAATGCAAACAAAGACATGGATTGATAGAGCACCACAATATTAAAAAAACATCCTTACTGATCATCCTCAAAAGAGGCACGGATCACTAGGAAACGACATGAACATATGGCATAACAACAAAACCAGGACTTCGTGAAATTCTAAGTCCCTGAAAACAGCATTACCGATTACGGTACTTTGCAAGCTTGTGCTAGTCACCACATAGATCACAAAAATACATGGCAAGCACCTCTGTAAAGATGGCATGGCATATGACAAAACAAATGTAGAGCTCGGGATCATAGCATTCACACATTAATCATGGCAAAAATGACAAATAGCTATTTGCTGAAACAGATCTGCTAAATTCCTCACATAGCCCTCTTCCAACAGCATTTCGGGCATCAAGATGAGCTCAAATGAAAATGATGCAATGAGATGAAATGATGTACTCGTCGAGACAAACATTTTGATATGCTACACGCAAAAATCGGAGCTACGGATGTAGAGTTATGGCATGTGGAAGAATGCAAAAACTTAGGGTTTCGGGAAGAAAAAGTCAACCCGATCCAGATCCAGATCCGGATCTCGCCGTTACTGTAGCAGTTCGCCGGAGTTGGGTCGCCGGAGTAGTGAGGGAAAGGAAGGAGCTTGCCGGGGGGAGCTCGGCGCCGGTGATGGCGGCGCATGGCGGTGGCGGCGCTCGGCAGGGAGGCGTGGAGGCGCGGGACGACGGTGGAGGACGGCGGACCGGCGCGGTGGCGCGGTGAACCGACGCAGTGGCGGCAGAAGGTGGATGACGACGGCGGCCGTCGAGGTGAGGAAGGGCGCGGGCAGCGCGGCCTCGGGCCTCGGGCGGCGGCGCGCTGGGCCGCGGGGGCCGACTCCGGGCTCCCCGGGCCGCGCAGTGAGAGGGGGCGTCTGAACCAATGGAAGGACACGTGGCGGCGGTGGGACAAGCCGGACACGTCTGGCGCCGGCGGACGTTGTCCGGCGCGCGGAGGAAGAAGGAGGCTAGGGTTTCGCCCGCGAATTTCGGGGGAGGCCACATATTTATAGGTAGGGGGAGCTAGGAGAGTCCAAATGAGGTGCGGTTTTCGGCCACGCGATCGTGATCAAACGCTCTAGATGATAGAAGGGGTTTAGGTGGGTTTTGGGCTACTTTGGAAGGGTGTTGGGCTGCAACACACACGAGGCCTTTTCGGTCCCTCGGTTAATCGTTGGAGTATCAAACGAAGTCCAAATGGCACGAAACTTGACAGGCGGTCTACCGGTAGTAAACCAAGGACGCATGACAAGTATCGGTCCAATCTGGAAATGTTCAACACCTGCACATGAAAAGAGGTAGAAAGGGACACCGGATGACATAGGAGCGCCGGATTGCAAAACGGACAACGGGGAAAATGCTCGGATGCATGAGACAAACATGTATGCAAATGAAATGCACATGATGACATGATATGCAATGCATGACACGCAAGCAAAGACAAGGCAACAACAGCGAATAACTGGAAGACACCTGGCACATCGGTCTCGGGGCATTACACTTGTCTTCGGCATTGTCACAGTTGTTGCGGCGCTTGTGTCTGTTACGACGTGGCTTGTCGTTGCTATCTCTGGCATCTGAATTGCCAGGATTTTTAGATGTGATGTTGCTGCGAGCCAACCAGCTGTTCTCGCCCACACAAAAGCGGGTCATGAGTGTCGTGAGTGCTGCCATGGACTTCGGCTTTTCTTGGCCGAGGTGTCGGGCGAGCCACTCGTCACGGATGTTATATTTAAATGCCGCTAAGGCCTTGACATCCGGACAGTCGATGGTTTGTTTCTTTTTAGTTAGAAACCGAGTCCAGAATTTCCTGGCTGACTCCTCGGGCTGTTGGCTTATGTGACTCAAGTCATCAGCATCCGGTGGTCGCACATAAGTGCCCTGGAAGTTATCAAGGAATGCGTCTTCCAGGTTCTCCCAACTGCCAACGGAGTTTGCCAGCAGGCTATTCAGCCAATGTCGAGCCGGTCCTTTAGTGGGAGGTAATTGATGGCATGTAGATCGTCACCGCAGGCCATGTGGATTTGGAGGAGTAAATCTTCAATCCATACCGCGGGGTCTGTTGTACCATCATATGATTCAATGTTTACGGGTTTAAACCCTTCTGGGAATTCGTGATCCATTACTTCGTCAGTGAAGCATAGGGGGTGTGCGGCGCCTCTGTGTCGGGCTATATAACGACGCAGTTCGTACAAGTCTTGTCTGCCATATTCGGCCCGGCCGGATTTGCTTTTAGTATATCCGGCGTGATGGTCGTCGTCACGCGTTGGGGCACGCCCCCGTGATCCGTAGATCGATCTTGTATGTCCTGCTTTGTTTCCCAACACGTCTCGCAGGTCCTGCGTGTAGCCCCGGGCCTTGGTATTTTTGTTTGACTGGCGATGGGGTGCGGGCTGGACTTCGGGCTGATATGCCGCTTTGCCTCAGCCACGAGGTGGCCGGTCAGCCGCATCATACGCTGGTAGTGTAGGCTTTAATGCTTCCTCCTCAAGTTGGGGTAGCAACCTGCGCTTTGGGTAACTTTTGGTTGGGCGCTCGGGTTCGTGTTCCACGGCTGCCAGGACCTCGGTCCATCTATCTGCTAGCAGATCTTGATCAGCTTGAAGCTGCTGCTGCTTTTTTAGGCTTTTTGTTGTGGCTATAAGCCAGCGCTTGAAGCACTCCTACTCGACGGGATCCTCAGGCACGATGAATTCTTCGTCGCCGAGGCTCGCTTCGTCTTCGGAGAGGGGCATGTAGTTGTCATCCCCTGATTCTCCGTTTGTCGCAAGTTCCTTAGGGCTCGTATGCCCATCCTCCCGCTCGAAGCCTGGCTGGAGGGGATTGTCTTCGTCTTCGGCACTGTCTGCAACGTTATTGTCTCTTGTGCCAGTATCGCTGCTTTTGCTATGGCGGGGCTTAGAGCGGCGTCGATGATGCCGGTGCTTAGATTGCTTCTCGAGGGGAATATCCTCTATTGCCTTATTGCCATTGCTTTCTTTGGGGGTGTCCACCATGTATATATCATATGATGAGCTGGCTGTCCAGCACCCTGTGGGCGGTGGTTCCTGTTCTTCTCCTACATCGTCGTCCACACCGTCGATGTCTTCGGAGTTGAAATCAAGCATGTCGGTTAAGTCGTCGACAGTGGCTATTAAGTGGGTGGTGGGTGGGGAATGAATTTCATCGTCCGCTTCCCACTCAAGCCGGACATAGTTCGGCCAAGGGTCTCCTGACAAGGAGAGAGACCTCAATGAATTTAGCACATCTCCTAGGGCCGAGTGCTGAAAGATATCCGCGGAGGTAAACTCCATAATCGGTGCCCAGTTAGATTCGATAGGCACGGATGCAAGCGGTTCGGAGCCTGTGGCCGGGAATGAATCCAAGGGTCCGGTAACACAAGTCTTATAGGATGTGAAGTCTATATTCGGCTCTATCGCTGCTGAGTGTGCGGCCTCCGTGGCCGGGTCTATCCACCCGTCCTCGGACGGCATGATCTGTTCCAGATTGAGGGCCGGAGTAGCCACAAGTGTGATCTCCCGAACACCATCCGACAGCAGAGCTAAGTCATGCTCGTCGTGACTGTGTGGCGCACCTGACATGGGCTCAAATCCATTGAAGATCAAGTCTTCGCGGATGTCGGTAGTATAGTTCAAGCTTCCAAACCTGACCTGATGGCCACGAGCGTAGCTCTCGATATTCTCGAGATGGCCAAGCGAGTTGGCCCAGAGTACGAAGCCGCCGAATACGAAGATCTGTCCGGGGAGAAAATCCTCACCCTGGATCGCATCGTTGCCGATGATCGAAGGAGCCATCAAGCCCTTATCGTGATGGCACAGTGGAACTCTCAGTGAAATCACCAATGTCGGTGTCAAAACCGGCGGATCTCGGGTAGGGGGTCCCAAACTGTGCGTCTAAGGCTGATGGTAACAGGAGGCAGGGGACAAAATGTTTACCCAGGTTCGGGCCCTCTCGATGGAGGTAATACCCTACTTCCTGCTTGATTGATCTTGATGATATGAGTATTACAAGATTTGATCTACCACGAGATCGTAGAGGCTAAACCCTAGAAGCTAGCCTATGATTATGATTGTTGTTGTCCTGCGGACTAAACCCTCCGGTTTATATAGAAACCGGAGGGGGCTAGGGTTACATAGAGTCGGTTACAAGGGAGGAGATCTACATATCTGAATTGCCAAGCTTGTCTTCCACGCAAAGGAGAGTCCCACCCGGACACGGGACGAAGTCTTCAATCTTGTATCTTCATAGTCCCATAGTCCGGCCAAAGTATATAGTCCGGCTGTCCAAGGACCCCCTAATCCAGGACTCCCTCACTATCCATGACAACTTGTGCTCAGCTCTAGAGATGTTCAACCTGGCGAACAAGTGCACGAAGGCAAAGGATACGAAGGCCAAGGCGAAGGATACGAAGCGCAAGGGCCACGCCATGCTGGCAGCGGATCCCGAGATGAAGCGTGGCCATGATCACGACGAGCTTGCCAGGGATAACTGCCCATTATGTGTTTTCCACAATGTGCATAGCCACAACACCGATGACTGCCAGGAGCTAAGAGCGCTCCGCGACGAGCACCTCGGCCGCAGCCCCGAGCACGGCAACTGTGGCTATGGCTATGGAGGAGGCCACGGTGGAGGCCGCTAGGATAACTGCAACTCTCGTCAGAGCTGGCGTGACCAGCCATGCAAGGATCGCTGGCGTGATCAGCCTCGCGACGGCCCGTGGCGTGATCAGCCTCGTGAGGCCCGACCTCAGGGCAACGCCGTCCTCCCTTCGCTGCCGCCACCACCGAGAAGGAATGACGACAACCGTCGGGATGAGGGCACTGGGGGCTTCTAGGAACCATGTGCAATCGCTTGCATCTTCTGAGGTGCCCAGGCGCCCGCCTCAAACCGCATCTTCAAGCAGTTCTCCTGTGAGCTGAATGCGGCCCTCCCAAGGCTTGAGGCTGTACGCCCCTCATGTGGTCACAGTACGCCATCACCTTCGACTCCAAGGATCACCTCAAGTGTGCGGCCGCCGTCAGCGCACTCCCCATGCTCTGCACGCCCACCATCAGTAATGTGTCTACCATCAAGACGCTCATCGACGGTGGCGCAAGTCTCAATGTGCTCTCTGTCGAGACTTTTGAGTGGCTTCAGGTGTCGTACGACCATCTCACGCCCACGAGGCCATTCTATGGAGTGACGGATGGCTCTACCATCCCTCTATGGAAAGTACGCCTCATGTCACCTCGGGCAAGCATGACAACTACCACACCGAGCTTATCAACTTCGAGGTCACCCACCTTAGCCTCCCATACAACTCCATCTTGGGGTACCCTCCCTTGCCAAGTTTATGGTGGCTGTTCATCATGGCTACAACGTCCACAAGATACCAGGCTGCAGTGGCATTATCATGGTCGCCTGCGATGAGATGGCCGTGGTATGTTCCCTTGAGCATGCCTACCGTGCCGCAGTGGCCGAGAACTCCGATGAATAATGTGGCATCCGGCCTCCCGAGGCCACCCCCGCGAAGAAGAAGTAGCTTCTGCCCAAGAGCTGTCTGAAGGACAAGAAGCCCACTGGCATCGCCTTAGGCTACCTGCCCGCCGTCGGGGTGCCTCCCCCCTGCATAGGAAGGCGTACTTGGCGCCTCCCTCAGGACGGTCTCGGGGGCTTCTGTTTGGAGAGCCTCTGACCTGACCAGGGCAACGAGGGAGGTGCTCTGGCACCACTTGGAGGCGTGCTTCGATGCGTGCCCCCATGAGCAAGGAGCACGGCGCGAGGCGCCAGGAGCATGAGAGTTCATCACCAAAGTGACCGAGGAGCTTCAGGAGGCGCAAGCCATGCACGGCGAGCGTAGCCCGGCACCCCCCGCCTATGCGGCTGCCACCCCCGACGTAGACAACGGGCTGCGCATATGCATCGACATCCCGGGCCTCAACAGGGCCGCTTCACAGGGCCTCTTCTGTCCATCGCGCGTCAGTCGAAGTGGGGGATACTGATGACCCACAAGTATAGGGCATCTATCATAGTCCTTTTGATAAGTAAGAGTGTCAAACCCAACGAGGAGCTGAAGGGAATGACAAGCGGTTTTCCGCAAGGTACTCTCTACAAGCACTGAAATTATCGGTAACAGATTGTTGTGTGATAAGATAATTTGCAACGAGTAACAAGTAACAAGTGTAACTAAGGTGCACCAAGGTGGCCCAATCCTTTTTGTAGCAAAGGACAAGCCTGGACAAACTCTTATTTAAAGCAAAGTGCTCCTGAGGACACATGGGAATTAATGTCAAATTAGTTTTCATCATGATCATACGATTCACGTTCGTTACTATGATAATTTGATATGTGGGTGGACCGGTGCTTGGGTGCTTCCCTTACTTGGAGCAGCCTCCCACTTATGATTAACCCCTCTCGCAGGCATCCACAACTACAAAAGAGGAATTAAGATAAATCTAACCATAGCATGGAAAATATGGATCCAAATCATCCCCTTATGAAGCAACGCATGAACTAGGGTTTAAGCTTCTGTCACTGTAGCAACCCATCATCTACTTTTTACTTCCCAATTCCTTCTCCTAGGCCCAAATCATGGTGAACTGTCATGTAGTCAACGTTCACATAACACCACCAGAGGAAAGACAACATACATCTTATCAAAATATCGAACAAATACCAAATTCACGTGATTACTTATAACAAGACTTCTCCCATGTCCTCAGGAACAAACGTAACTACTCACAAAGCATATTCATGTTCATTAAGGATCTGAACATATAATCTTCCACCGAATAAACCAACTAGCATTAACTACAAGTTGTAATCAACACTACTAGCAACCCACAGTTACCAATATGAGGTTTTGAGACAAAGATCGGATACAAGAGATGAACTAGGGTTTCAGAGGAGATGGTGCTAGTGAAGATGTTGATGGAGATTGACCCCCTCTCGATGAGAGGATCATTGGTGAGGACAATGACGATGATTTCCCCCTCCAGGAGGGAAGTTTCCCCGGCAGAACAGCTCCGCCGGAGCCCTAGATTGCTTCTTCCCAGGTTCCGCCTCGAGACGGCGGCGCTTCATGCCGAAAGCTTCCTCTTCATTTTTTCTATGTCAAAAGACATCATATAGCAGAAGATGGGCACCGAAGGCCTACCAGGGGGCACAAGCCCTAGGGCGTGCCCAGCGGGTAGGGCGTGCCCCCAGGCTTGTGGCCACCTGGGGGTCCCCTCTGGTATTTTCTTCGCCCAATATTTTTTATATATTCCAAAATAATTATCCATAAATTTTCAGGACTTTTGGAGTTGTGCAGAATAGGTCTCTTAGATTTGCTCCTTTTCCAGTCTAGAATTCCACCTGCCGTCATTCTCCCTCTTCATGTAAACCTTATAAAATAAGAGATAAAAGGCATAAGTATAGTACCTAATGTGTCATAACAACCCATAATCCGATAAATATCAATATAAAAGCCTGATGGAAAATGGACGTATTAGCTACCCCTGCAACTATGTCTGCATGCCGTTCGGCCTGCTGAACATGGGCGACTCGTACCAGCGCCTGGCGCAGCATGCGATGGCATCTCCGAGGCTAGGCGCTTGGCAGTCGCGTCCCAGGAAGTCCTGAACCTTTGCAAGCCCCCTGGGCCTCGTGAGCTCCCTAGGCCTCCGGAGCCGCCTCGCTCATGAGGAGCCATCTCCACAGCACGCTCCTTCCGCTACATTGGCGCTTCTACAACACCAGTGCCAGGTGACTTTTTGTTTGTTTAGTTGAGGGTGCCTTTCGGGCTGCATTATCCTTAGGCTGTCAAGGCCCGCCCTGCAGCTGTATCATTTTGCGCATGTATCAGAACTGGCTCTGCCTTTGGTAAAATTGCCTTAAAATTCCAACATGCATGCCCGACACTTCGTCGCCATGAATGTCGCCTTGCCCTCACAACCCCACCCTCGACCGCCTCATGATAAAGGGCGGGCACAACTTCTTTGCTTGGGTCTGTCCCTGTAGCGTTGTTAAATTCAAGCGACCGAGCCCTGTCTCACGGACCAGCTCCCATGCACGTCACCTTCCGGGGTCCTTGGTGCCTGGCCCTCACATGAGCTAACCGCGGCGAGTTAGGGCACGTGGTCCGTCTCGTTCGACCGCAGTCCGGCGCTTCGCCGTCGCGGGAGCCATGCGCCGGATGCCCTTCCTCGGGTTGTTGCATGAGAAGATGATGTCTACTACACAACCTTCTTCTTGTAGACGTTGTTGGGCCTCCAAGTGCAGAGGTTTATCAATCCGTAGGAGGCGTAGGATGAAGATGGTCTCTCTCAAGCAACCCTGCAACCAAAAAACAAAGAGTCTCTTGTGTCCCCAACACTCCCAATACAATGGTAAATTGTACAGGTGCACTAGTTCGGCGAAGAGATGGTGATACAAGTGGTATATGGACGGTAGATAAAGGTTTTTGTAATCTGAAAATATAAAAACAGCAAGGTAACTAATGATAAAAGTGAGCGTAAACGGTATTGCAATGCGTTGAAACAAGGCCTAGTGTTCATACTTTCGCTAGTGCAAGTTCCCTCAACAATACTAACATAATTGGATCATATAACTATCCCTCAACATGCAACAAAGAGTCTCTCCAAAGTCACTAATAGCGGAGAACAAACGAAGAGATTATGGTAGGGTACGAAACCACCTCAAAGTTATTCTTTCCAATAAATCCGTTGGGCTATTCCTATAAGTGTCACAAACAGCCCTAGAGTTCGTACTAGAATAACACCTTAAGACACAAATCAACCAAAACCCTAATGTCACCTAGATACACCAATGTCACCTCAAGTATCCGTGGGTATGATTATACGATATGCATCACACAATCTCAGATTCATCTATTCAACCAACACATAGAACCTCAAAGAGTGCCCCAAAGTTTCTACCGGAGAATCATGACGAAAATGTGTGCCAACCCCTATGCATAGGTTCATGGGCGGAACCCGCAAGTTGATCACCAAAACATACATCAAGTGAATCACGTGATATCCCATTTTCACCACAGATATGCATGGCAAGGCATACATCAAGTGTTCTCAAATCTTTAAAGACTCAATCCGATAAGATAACTTGAAAGTGGAAACTCAATCCATTACAAGAGAGTAGAGGGGGGAAGACACATCATAGGATTCAAATATAATAGCAAAGCTCGCGATACATCCAGATCGTATCACCTCAAGAACACGAGAGAGAGAGAGAGATCAAACACATAGCTACTAGTACATACCCTCAGCCCCGAGGGAGAACTACTCCCTCCTCATCATGGAGAGCACCGGGATGATGAAGATGGCTATCAGAGAGGGATTGCCCCCTCCGGCAGGGTGCCGGAATGGGTCTAGATTGGTTTTCGGTGGCTACGGAGGCTTCTGGTGGCGGAACTCCCGATCTATTGTGCTCCCCAATCGTTTTAGGGTATATGGAGATATATAGGCGGAAGAAGTACGTCAGGGGGGCATGAGGGGCCCACGAGGGTGGAGGGCGCGCCCAGGGGGGTGGGCGCGCCCCCCTACCTCGTGGCCTCCTCGAAGCTTCCTTAACATAGACTCCAAGTCTCCCGGGTTGCTTTCCTTCCAAAAATGAGTTTCATGATGTTTCAGGTCAATTGGACTCCGTTTGATTTTCCTTTTCTTCGAAACCCTAAAATAGGCAAAAAAACAGAAACTGGCACTGGGCTCTGGGTTAATAGGTTAGTCCCAAAAATAATATAGAAGTGTATAATAAAGCCCATAATCATCCAAAATAGTAGATAATATAGCATGGAGCAATCAAAAATTATAGATACGTTGGAGACGTATCAAGCATCCCCAAGCTTAATTCCTGCTCGTCCTCGAGTAGGTAAATGATAAAAACAGAAGTTTTGATGCGGAGTGCTACTTGGCATAATCTTAATGCAATTCTTCTTAATTGTGGCATGAATATTCAAATCCGAAAGATTCAAGACAAAAGTTCATATTGACATAAAAATAATAATACTTCAAGCATACTACCTACGCAATTATGTCCTCTCGAAATAACATGGCCAAAGAAAGTTTATCCCTACAAAATCATATAGTTTAGTCATGCTCCATCTTCGTCACACAAGAATGCTCTCATCATGCACAACCCCGATGAAAAGCCAAGCAATTGTTTCATACTTTAGTAATCTCAAACCTACAAACTTTCATGCAATATATGAGCGCGAGCCATGGACATATCACTATGGGTGGAATAGAATATGATGATGGGGGTTATGTGGAGAAGACAAAAGAGGAGAAAGTCCCACATCAACGAGGCTAATCAATGGGCTATGGAGATGCCCATCGATTGATGTTAATGCAAGGAGTAGGGATTGCCATGCAACGGATGCACTAGAGCTATAAATTTATGAAAGCTCAACAAAAGAAACTAGTGGGTGTCCATCCAACTTGCTTGCTTATGAAGACCTAGGGCACTTGAGGAGGCCCATTGTTGGAATACAAGCCAAGTTCTATAATGAAAAATTCACACTAGTATATGAAAGTGACAAAACAAGAGACTCTCTATCATGATGATTATGGTGCTACTTTGAAGCACAAGTGTGGCAAAGGATAGTAGCATTGTCTCTTCTCTCTTTTTCTCTCATTTTTTGGGCCTTCTCTTTTTATGGCCTTTTTCTCTTTTTTTCTTCTTTTTTTGGGGCCATCGCTTTTTTATGGCCTTTCTCTTTTTTTAGTTCCTCACTTGGGACAATGCTCTAGAAAATGATGATCATCACACTTCTATTTATTTACAACTCAATGATTACAACTCGATACTAGAACAAAGATGACTCTATATGAATGCCTCCGACGTTGTACTGGGATTGCCATGAATCAAGAGTGACATGTGTGAAAAATTATGAACGGTGGCTTTGCCACAAATACTATGTCGACTACATGATCATGCTAAGCAATATGACAATGATGAATGTGTCATGATAAACAGAATGGTGGAAAGTTGCATGGCAATATATCTCGGAATGGCTATGGAAATGCCATAATTGATAGGTATGGTGGCTGTTTTGAGGAAGATATAAGGAGGTTTATGTGTGAAAGAGTGTATCATATCCCGGGGTTTGGATGCACTGGCGAAGTTTGCGCCAACTTTTAGTGTGAGAAAGGGCAATGCATGGTACCGAAGAGGCTAGCAAGGATGGAAGGGTGAGAGTGCGTATAATCCATGGACTCAACATTAGTCATAAAGAACTCACATACTTATTGCAAAAATCTACAAGTCACCAAAAACCTCGGCACTACGTGCATGCTCCTAGGGGGATAGATTGGTAGGAAAAGACCATCGCTCGTCCTCGACCGCCACTCATAAGGAAGACAATCAAATAACACCTCATGATTCAAATTTGTTACACAACGTTTACCATGCGTGCATGCTACGGGACTTGCAAACTTCAACACAAGCATTTCTCAAATTAACAACTACTCAACTAGCACGACATTGATATTATTACCTCCATATCTCAAAACAATCATCAAGCATCAAACTTCTCTTAGTATTCAAAACACTCATAAGAAATTTTTACTAATCTTGGATACCTAGCATATTAGGATTTTTAAGCAAATTAACATGCTATTTAAGCCTCTCAAAATAATCTAGGTGAAGCATGAGAGTTCATCTATTTCTTCAAAATAAAACTACCACCATGCTCTAAAAGATATAAGTGAAGTACTAGAGCAAACAACAAACTACTCCGAAAGATATAAGTGAGGATCAATGAGTAGTTGAATAATTATGCAACTATGTGAAGACTCTCTAACATTTAATAATTTCCGATCTTGGTATTTTATTCAAATATCAAGAAAATTCTAACAAAATAAATTGACGCTCCAAGCAAAACACATATCATGTGGCGAATAAAAATATAGCTCCAAGTAAAGTTACCGATGAACGAAGACGAAAGAGGGGATGACTTCCGGGGCATCCCCAAGCATAGGCTTTTGGTTTTCCTTGAATATTACCTTGGGGTGCCTTGGTCATCCCCAACCTTAGGCTCTTGCCAATCCTTATTCCATAGTCCATCGAATCTTTACCCAAAACTTGAAAACTTCACAACAAAAAACTTAACAGAAAACTCATAAGCTCTGTTAGTATAAGAAAATAAATCACCACTTAGGTACTGTTGTGAACTCATTATAAATTCATATTGGTGTAAAACCTACTGTATTCCAACTTCTCTATGGTTTATAAACTATTTTACTAGCCATAGATTCATCAAAATAAGTAAACAACACATGAAAAACAGAATCTGTCAAAAACAGAACAGTCTGTAGTAATCTGGATCAAACATATACTTAGGGAACTCATAAAATTCTCAAATAAATTGGACCTGAGGAATTTATCTAATAATCATCTAAAAAATAATAAACTAAATAGCACTTTCCAAATAAATATGGCAGCAATTCGCGTGAGTTCTAAAATTTCTGTTTTTACAGCATGATCAACAAGACTTTCCCCAAGTCTTCCCAAAGGTTCTACTTGGCACAAACACTAATTAAAAGCATAAAACCACATATAAAAAGAGGCTAGATGAATTATTTATTACTAAACAGGATAAAAAAGCAAGGAAAAAAAATAAAGTTGGGTTGCCTCCCAACAAGCACTATCATTTAACGCCCCTAGCTAAGCATGATGATTTCAATGATGCTCACATAAAAGATAAGAATTGAAATATAAAGAGAGCATCATGAAGAATATGACTAGCACATTTAAGTCTAACCCAATTCCTATGCATAGGGATTTTGTGAGAAAACAACTTATGGGAACAATAATCAACTAGCATAGGAAAGCAAAACAAGCATAACTTCAAAACTTTAAGCACATAGAGAGGAAACTTGATATTATTGCAATTCCTACAAGCATATGTTCCCCCCTCATAATAATTTTCAGTAGCATCATGAATGAATTCAACAATATAACTATCACATACAGCATTCTTTTCATGATCTACAAGCATATAAATTTTATTACTCTCCACATAAGCAAATTTCTTCTCTTGAATAGTAGTGGGAGCAAACTCAACAAAATAATTATCATGTGAGGCATAATCCAATTGAAAACTAAAATCATGATGAAAAGTTTCATGGATCATTATTCTTTATAGAATACAAGTCATCACAATAATCATCATAGATAGCAACTTTGTTCTCATAATCGATTGGAACCTCTTCGAAAATAGTGGATTCATCACAAAATATAGTCATGACCTCTCCAATTTCACTTCATCAATATAATCATCATAAATAGGAGGCATGCTTTCATCATAATAAATTTTCTCATCAAAGATTGGGGGACAAAAAATATCATCTTCATCAAACATAGCTTCCCCAAGCTTGTGGCTTTGCATATCATTAGCATCATGGATATTCAAGGAGTTCATACTAACAACATTGCAATCATGCTCATCATTCAAATATTTAGTGCCAAACATTCTAATGCATTCTTCTTCTAGCACTTGACCACAATTATCGGAATCCTTATTTTCATGATAGATATTAAAAAGATGAAGCATACGAGGTAACCTTAATTCCATTTTTTGTAATTTTCTTTTATAGACTAAACTAGTGATAAAACAAGAAACAAAAAAGATTCTATTGCAAGATCTAAAGATATACCTTCAAGCGCTAACCTCCCCGGCAACGGCACCATAAAAGAGCTTGATGTTTACTACACAACCTTCTTCTTGTAGACGTTGTTGGGCCTCCAAGTGCAGAGGTTTGTAGGACAGTAGCAAATTTCCCTCAAGTGGATGACCTAAGGTTTATCAATCCGTAGGAGGCGTAGGATGAAGATGGTCTCTCTCAAGCAACCCTGCAACCAAATAACAACGAGTCTGTTGTGTCCCCAACACACCCAATACAATGGTAAATTGTATAGGTGCACTAGTTCGGCGAAGAGATGGTGATACAAGTGGTATATGGATGGTAGATAAAGGTTTTCGTAATCTGAAAATATAAAAACAGCAAGGTAACTAATGATAAAAGTGAGCGTAAACGGTATTGCAATGCGTTGAAACAAGGCCTAGGGTTCATACTTTTGCTAGTGCAAGTTCCCTCAACAATACTAACATAATTGGATCACATAACTATCCCTCAACATGCAACAAAGAGTCACTCCAAAGTCACTAATAGCGGAGAACAAACGAAGAGATTATGGTAGGGTACAAAACCACTTCAAAGTTATTCTTTCCAATCAATCCGTTGGGCTATTCCTATAAGTGTCACAAACAGCCCTAGAGTTCATACTAGAATAACACCTTAAGACACAAATCAACCAAAACCCTAATGTCACCTAGATACTCCAATGTCACCTGAAGTATCGGTGGGTATGATTATACGATATGCATCACACAATCTCAGATTCATCTATTCAACCAACACATAAAACCTCAAAGAGTGCCCCAAAGTTTCTACTGGAGAATCACGACGAAAACGTGTGCCAACCCCTATGCATAGCTTCATGGGCGGAACCCGCAAGTTGATCACCAAAACATACATCAAGTGAATCACATGATATCCCATTGTCACCATAGATATGCACGGCAAGACATACATCAAGTGTTCTCAAATCTATAAAGACTCAATCTGTTAAGATAACTTCAAAGGGGAAACTCAATCTGAGGGAGTCCTGGATTAGGGGGTGTTCGGGTAGACGGACTATAACTTCAGCCGGACTCCAGGACTATGAAGATACAAGATTGAAGACTTCGTCCCGTGTCCGGAAGGGACTTTCCTTGGCGTGGAAGGCAAGCTTGGCGATGCGGATATTCAAGATCTCCTACCATTGTAACCGATTCTGTGTAACCCCAACCCTATCCGGTGTCTATATAATCCGGAGGGTTGTAGTCCATAGGACATCAACTCCATATACAACAATCATACCATAGGCTAGCTTCCAGGGTTTTAGTCTCCTTGATCTCGTGGTAGATCTACTCTTGTACTACCCATATCATCAATATTAATCAAGCAGGAGTAGGGTATTACCTCCATCAAGAGGGCCCGAACCTGGGTAAAAACATCGTGTCCCTTGTCTCCTGTTACCATCCGGCCTTGACGCACAGTTCGGGACCCCCTACCCGAGATCCGCCGGTTTTGACATCGACATTGGTGCTTTCATTGAGAGTTCCTCTGTGTCGTCGCCTTTAGGCCCGAAGGCTCCTTTCATCATCAACAACGATGCGGTCCAGGGTGAGACTTTTCTCCTCCGGCAGATCTTCGTCTTCGACGGCTTCGCACTGCGGGCCAATTCGCTTGGCCACCTGGAGCAGATCGAAAGCTACGCCCCTGGCCATCAAGTTAGGTTTGGAAGCCTAAATTACATGGCGGACATCCGCGGAGATTTGATCTTCGATGGATTCGAGCCACAACCAAGCGCGCCGCACTATCTTGCGGGGCATGATCTAGCTCTGTCACCGAACAGTATCCCGGAGGCCGCAAACGCACCAGCTCTGACCCTTAATTCGGAGCCAGTTGTGTCAATCGAGGATGAGCGGTTGCGCGTCACCTCGGGGGCTGCGATCTCAAAGGCGATCGAGCCGAACGCCGGCCCCACACTCCGCGTGACTCATGACTCCGAGGATCCGGACTCCTCTCCGGACTCCGAACCCCCCGCGCCCCTGCCGATCGAATCCGATTGGGCGCCAATAATGGAGTTCACCGCCGCGGACATCTTTCAGCACTCGCCATTTGGCGATATCCTGAATTCTCTCAAGTCTCTCTCTTTATCAGGAGAGCCCTGGCCGAACTGCGGTCAGCGAGGATGGGATACGGACGATGAAGAAATTGAAAGCCCACCCACCACCCACTTGGTAGCCACTGTCAACAATTTGAACGACGTGCTCAACTTCGACTCTGGAGACATCGACAGCATGGATGACGATGCAGGAGATACCGATGAACCAACACCCACAGGGCATTGGACAACCACCTCATCTCATGATGTGTACATGGTGGATACCCCTAAAGGAAGCGACGACAAGGAAAAAGGGGATGGAACGGGAGATCGAACCCCGAAAAACAATCAAAGCGTCGGCGTAAACGCCGACCCAAGCCCCGCCTCGATAAAAACCCAGCCATAGAGCAGGACGAGCCGGTAGACGACGAGTAGGCCTTAGAGAAACCGTTCGAACAGGGCAACACGGATAGAGAAACCGAACATCCCTCCTCCGGCGAAAACGACATTCCGGACGACCTCACGCCGGATAAACCCATGGAGCAGAAGAATCTCCACGAGAGGCTCGTTGCAACTGCACGCAGACTGAAAAAGCAGAAGCGGAAGCTAAAAACAGCGGAAGATGCACTCCGGATTAGATGGAGCAAAGTAATCAATACCGCAGATAAATACGGCGACGGTAGCCGCACTAAAAGCTATCCGGAAAGAAAGCTACTGCCTGAATTCGAAGAAGAGGCCCTAGAGCCCTCGCATTCAAAAAATAAGAAAGCCACACGGTCGGATAGACGACCCCATAAAGCGGCAAGCGGCGCCGCACTTAAATCGGCATGCGACCCACCTAAGGATTCGCATCATGGCCCAGTTAGGTCCATTTATGGGCCAAGAAAGCAAGCTCTCGTAAGCAACGCAATAAAGCCATCATCAGAATCCGGCACACCCAAATACAGGGGCGCCGCACACCCCCTATGTTTCACCGATGAGGTCCTGGACTATGAATTTCCAGAGGGATTCAAACCCGTAAACCTAGAGGTATATGATGGAACAACAGACCCTAGAGTCTGGATCGAGGATTATATCCTCCACATACACATGGCTAGAGGAGATGATCTCCACGCCATAAAATATTTACCCCTTAAGCTTAAAGGGCCAGCCCGGCATTGGCTTAAAAGCCTCCCTGAAAACAAAATTGGAAGTTGGGAAGAGCTCGAGGATGCTTTCCGAGCAAATTTTCAAGGGACCTATGTCCGCCCTCCAGATGCAGACGATCTTAGTCACATAACTCAACAGCCCGGAGAATCAGCTCGGCAGTTCTGGAATAGATTCCTCACTAAAAAGAATCAGATAGTCGACTGTCCGGACGCCGAAGCCTTAGCAGCTTTCAGGCATAACGTCCGAGACAAATGGCTCGCCAGACACCTCGGCCAAGAAAAGCCAAGAACAATGGCCGCACTAACAAGCCTCATGACCCGCTTTTGTGCAGGAGAGGACAGTTGGTTGGCAAGGTGCAGCCCCAGCAACCCAAGTACATCCGAAACTAGGGATGGAAACGGAAAACCACGACGCCACAAGGACCGTCGTCGGACTAAGGAAAAAAGTCCGAAGAGCACGGCAGTCAATGCCGGATTCAAAGGCTCACGACAAAATCAGACAAAACCGCCCCTCCAGGATAACAGGGACGATCCATCCAACTTAAATAAAATCCTGGACAGGATATGTCAGATACACAGTACTCCCGGGAAGCCTGCTAACCATACCCACAGAGATTGTTGGGTTTTCAAACAATCCGGCAGACTCAATGCCGAACACAAGGGGCTCGACACACCAAGCGAAGACGAGGACGAACCCCAAAAGCAGAGCACCAGGAAACAAAAGAACTTCCCACAAGAAGTAAAAATAGTGAACTTACATCACATAACAAAACGTGCAGCGCCCATAAAGGTACGCGCCACACGATCTATCCCCAAAGGGTCCCGCCACTAGTTGTCAAAACCAATCATCTTCGATCAGCTAGATTATTCTAGAAATATCAAGAATGCAGGCTGGACTGCCTTGATACTTGATCCAATAATTGGCGGACTCCAGTTTTGAAATGTCCTTATGGATGGTGGCAGTGGACTAAACCTGATATATCAGGATACAATCCATCACATGGGGATAAACCCAGCAAGAATCCACCGCAGCAAAACCTCCTTTCAAGGGGTAACACCTGGTCCGGACACCCATTGTATGGGTTTTCTCCGGCTCGAAGTTATATTCGGCTCTACCGATAACTTCCGCCACGAAAAGCTGACCTTCCATATCATCCCGTTCTCAAGTCGCTATCAAGCACTACTGGGACGCGAAGCTTTTGCTCGCTTTAACACAATACCGCATTATGCATCACTCACGCTTAAGATGCCCGGTCCACGAGGCATCATCTCTTTGAAGGGGAAGCACTAAAGTGCGCCTCCCCAAGCGGAGGACTGTGCGACCGCTTTGACAGCCCCACAGTAAAATGGCCTCACCGGCCAAAAAACTTCAAAATAGGTCATTAAAGACCGCGAATGCGGATAGACGAGTTCGGGACAAAATCATCATTGATGCGGGCTTAGTGGCCATATACCCCCACTAGGGGCTCCATCCATATACAATAAGAGACGATAAAGCTCAATTTTATATATTTTACTTTATACTTTGTTTATTTTAAACTTTTGCTCGGCACGACCCGTTTTCAACTCAGTTCCTCTCTTTTACAGATGAACGTCGTGCGGTGCCCGTCCAGGATACGGCACAACGGAGACACAGGCGCAGACGTGCAGTAGGGACTCGTCCTAAAGGATTCTTTTTAGATTAAGACCCTGCGTAAACCTTTTTTACTGTCTCTTGTTGCTACACATCCCCTGGTTTTTTCTGATATAACCAAGGAGGAGGCTGGCGTCTTGGCATGTGGCCACGTCAGAATTTTTGCACGTACCTGGACACTAGGGGCTTTTTTAATAAAGAGTGTTGTTTCGCCTACACTCATAAAGACCGAACACCTTAGGGAGTGTTCGGCGTCGCGAGTTTTGGCATTATATGCATCAGGTCCGAATCATGTCTTTGGTCAAATGTTTGGTTGCCCGGCTCCTGAGTTCGGCTACCTTACGTTCCGCTCTATCGGCTAAGGTAGCACCAGAATAACTACTGCGATTGTGCCCCGGTTCGGCCGGGCGAGCACCTCAGTAGAGAAAGCCGAAAACTGACTGTCATGATGTAGCGTGAGACTGGTCAGCCACTCGATGACCTATCGGAATCTATCAGATTCCTCCGCTTTAATGAAGGGCCGCTTCCCGGTCAGGCACATACGCGCCCCGAACTCGGGCGAGCGAAGTCGCCACCAAGGGGCTACCTAAATAGTCTCATTGTCAAGCTCCTATGGCTAAGTGAAAGTGTTAAAGCATTATAGTCCGGTTGCCTGGCCCGCTGCGCTATCACCTCCTTTGTAGGACCAAGACGTTGGGTTAAGTGTGAAAATGCGTCTTCTGCGAGCACCCCCGCACTATGTCCGTGGGGGCTGAAGCCAACGACTGCCATCTTTCAGATTTTGTATATATATATATCTTAAAACGGCCGCATAGGAGGTGTTCCCAATACTTCAAGGCACAAGTATAAAAAGGCCACTACAGTCTATCAAAATATTACTTTATAATTACATATGCTATCATAACATAGCATCTTTCGAGCACTGCGTCTCCATTACACGAGCGCCTTCAAGGACTTCCTGAAAATAGTGCTCGGAGGGTACTCGGCTTTTGTCCGAATGTCGGGACGCAACAACGGTGGTCTCCATCTCTGCCCAGTATGTCTTGACACGGGCAAGAGCCATCCTTGCGCCCTCTATACATGCTGACCTCTTCATTGCATTAATACGCGGCACCGCGTCAAGGAATTGCTGCACCAAGCTGAAATAACTCTTCGGCTCCGATCTCCCCGGCCACAGATGACCCATGACGTACTTCATGGCGAGTCCGGACAACCTATTCAGTTCGGCCCATTGAGCCAAACGATCGTCCACTGCCAGTGGACGCTCTGGATTGTGAAATTGCGACCAGAAAAGCTTTTCCACTTCGCGATCTTTCTGATCTCGAAAGTGTTCGGTCACATCAGCAGCACTCGCTGCCAAATCCAGATAGGTATCCTCCACACTCCACATCCGGTCCAACGGAGCAAACTTCGGATCGCAAAATTTCCTTCGCAGCATAAAGGGCTTTCCAGCCGCAATCTGTTCGGCCTGACGCAGCTCCTCCTTCGCAGCTCTCATCATAGAGCGCGCGTCCTTGGCATTGGCAACGGCCTTCTCTAAGTCCGTCTGTTTCGCCTGGTCTTCTTTCTCAAGAAGTCTGCAATGGTCTGCAGCACTCTTTAACTTTTCGGCCATCTCGGCCATCTCTTCCTTGCTTCGGCAATGAGCAGCCTGTTCGGCTCTCAGCTCTTCAAGGGCTTTCTTGGTAGCCGCATCACTTTCTCTGGCTTGTTCTTTAGCCCGGGCAAGTTCTGCCCTAAGACTCTCGACGGCGGCCGCACCATCTGCATCAAGCACACACATCGTAAGGAACTGGCATAAAACTCTTCTTACCTAATGCCGCCCGAGGAATTACATACCTTGAGCCTCATCAAGCCGGTTGTTGACAAGCGCGACGTCGGCATCTGCCACGTCCAATTGCCGCTTTAGTTCGGCAAAATCATCAGTTCGGCTCGATTTCGGACACCCTGCCGCCTACATTCAAAGGCGACATCTTAGACCTAGGATTATGATCCTCATCGTGCCATGATTTCTTGACGACGGGCAGAGTCTCAGGGGCTACTATCTACACAGGGCGCATCTTATTCATGCGCAACTGACAAAAGTGTACATTATCTAATGTACCTCAAAACCCGTCAGTAAACTTTTGACGGCCTCATGCAATCCGCTCTCTGTGGATGAGATCCTTTCAATCACCGTGCCCATCAATGCACGGTGCTCCTCCGAGATAGAAGCTCGCCCCAGCAGAATCTTTAGCTCCTCCGGCCGAGCACCAGACGGTGCCGGACTTGTCCCACGACCTCTTTCGAAGGCCGTACGCGGAGAACCTCGGGGGGCCACATAGCTATCTTCCGCCCCTGCCGGATTCGGAGAAACCCTCCACGACGACACTTCATGGTTGCCCGCCTCGCTAGGCGGCACGGCAGGGGGAGGCGTCCCGCTCTCCATCATCTCGAGAAGGAGATCCCCCGAAGACGAGCTCTGCTGAGAAGGGCTGAGGTCCGAGCTACAAGGTAAAAATTCGGTTAATCTTCTCAGATATAAATCAAGGATTTCCCTCACCCCTCAAAAGGAAAATCTTTCTCTACTTACGGCTCGTTGGAGGGCTGATCCCCTTGAGGGCGTAGTCCGGCCGAGGAACTCCCCGGCGTCGGACCCTCTGACGAGGATTTTTTCCCCCGCTTCGAGGCCATGGTTTCCGGGTCGTCAGAGGCGGCTCTCTTCTTCCCCTTAGGAGAGGAATTGTTGGTTCCTCCCTTCGGAGAAGCCTCCTTCGAGGAGGCCATAGTTTCCTTGTCCTCCCCCTTGCTTCCCTCCAAAGGCATTATCTCCAGCATCCTGACCAGCACGGGATCCGGCCTGGTTTCGGGAAGGGGAGCCGGACACCTGATCAACTTTGCCTTCGCTATCCACTCCTGTTTAAAAGGACGGCTCTTTTAGGGGCAAGTTTATGACAATTATATGGATAGAAGGTCTGGGCACAAGGTTGCTTACTTGAGTATCTGGGCGATTGCAGCTTAGGCCTGCGTCCTCGGTTAAATCCGGACACATCTCTTGTGATCCGAAGAACAGTTTATACATCTCTGCGGGTGTGGCGCCCATGAAATTCTGGAGAGCTCGCGGTCCCTCTGGATTAAACTCCCACAGGCGAAGGGAGCGACGTTTGCTAGGCAATATTCGGTGAATCAGCATGACCTGCGTCACCTTGACCAGGCTGAGGTCTCCTTCCAAGGGATCCTTAATGCGGCCCTGTAACAAGGGCACATCTTTGGGCAAACCCCAATCTAACCCTCTGTTGACCCATGACGCTAGCCGTGTTGGGGGACCCGAGCGAAAGGCAGGAGGCGCCACCCACTTGGTGCTCGAGGGAGCGGTGGTATAAAACCACTCTCGTTGCCACAAGCCTAGCTCCTCTTGAAAAGAGCCCTCGGGCCATGGAGCATCAGCATTTTTTCTTATAATAGCGCCTCCGCACTCTGCGTGCCGTCCCTTGATCATCTTCGGCTCCACTTTGAAGGTCTTGAGCCATAATCCGAAGTGAGGGGTAACACGGAGGAACGCTTCACACACGACAATAAACAAGGAGATATGGAGGATGGACTCCGGAGCTAAGTCATGGAATTCCAGCCCGAAATAAAACAGCAGTCCCCTCACAAACGGATCCATTGGGAAGCCCAACCCCCGAAGGAAGTGAGACATGAACACCACGCTCTCACCGGGCTGGGGACTGGGAATGACCTGCCCTTGAGCAGGCAACCTATGCGAAATTTCGCCGGTCAGGAACTTAGCCTCCCTCAACTTTAGTACGTCCTCCTCTGTGACGGAGGAGGGCGTCCATCGGCCTTGAAGGTCAGAACCGGACATCGTCGAAGGTCCGAAGCGCCTGGAATCTGGAGCCTAGGGTGTTGGAACTCGAGGAGATGGGTGAACTCGCTTGAGATTGAAAAAAGGAGTAAGGCCTTGGTCTCTTTATAAGAGGTTGAATACCAAGAGCCCTCCCCGTAACCGTTCGGGACTCGTCTTTAATCGAGGAAACGTGCTAACGGGCACGGTTGGGTTACCCACGTCCGTATTGATGAGAATCCCGTAAAAGGGGTACACGATCTCTGCTTTGACAAGACGTGCCAAGGAAACCGCCTCGCAAAACATGCTGAGGTGGAAAAGTAAAAATGATTCGAGTAAAGGACTTGGCCGTAGTGTGATGACGCACTGCCGAATACGTCAGCAGATTTGATTTGTGTTAATATTATTCTCTCTATGGCAATATGTGGAAACTTATTTTGCAGAGCCGGACACTACTCTTGGTGTTTACAATCTTCTATGAAGGACTTGGAGGAGGAACCCGCCTTGCAATGCCGAAGACAATCTGCGCGCCGGACTCGTCGTCATTGAAGCCTGGTTCAGGGGCTACTGAGGGAGTCCTGGATTAGGGGGTGTTTGGGTAGCCGGACTATACCTTCAGCCGGACTCCAGGACTATGAAGATACTAGATTGAAGACTTCGTCCCGTGTCCGGAAGGGACTTTCCTTGGCGTTGAAGGCAAGCTTAGCGATGCGGATATTCAAGATCTCCTACCATTGTAACTTACTCTGTGTAACCCTAACCCTATCCGGTGTCTATATAAACCGGATGGTTGTAGTCCGTAGGACATCAACTCCATATACAACAATCATACCATAGGCTAGCTTCTAGGGTTTAGCCTCCTTGATCTCGTGGTAGATCTACTCTTGTACTACCCATATCATCAATATTAATCAAGTAGGAGTAGGGTATTACCTCCATCGAGAGGGCCCGAACCTGGGTAAAAACATCGTGTGCCTTGTCACCTGTTACCATCCGGCCTTGACGCACAGTTCGGGACCCCCTACCCGAGATCCATCGGTTTTGACACCGACACAATCCATTACAAGAGAGTAGAGGGGGGAGAAACATCATAGGATCCAAATATAATAGCAAAGCTCGCGATACATCAAGATCGTATCACCTCAAGAACACAAGAGAGAGAGAGAGAGAATCAAACACATAGCTACTGGTACATACCCTCAGCCCCGAGGGTGAACTACTCCCTCCTCATCATGGAAAGCACCAGGATGATGAAGATGGCCACCGGTGAGGGTTCCCCACTCCGGCAGGGTGCCGGAACAGGGTCCCGATTTACTTTTGGTGGGTATAGAGGCTTGCGGCGGCGGAACTCCAGATCTAATCTCTGTTTTGACCCCGTTTGATATTCCTTTTCCTCGAAACACTGAAATAGACATAAAACAACAAATCTGGGCTGGGCCTCCGGTTAATAGGTTAGTCCCAAAAATAATATAAAAGTGGAAAATAAAGCCCAATATTTCCCAAAATAGTAGATAATATAGCATGGAGCAATCAAAAATTATAGATACGTTGGAGACGTCATGGAGAGCACCGGGATGATGAAGATGGACACCAGAGAGGGATTGCCCCCTCTGGCAGGGTGCCGGAACGGGTCTAGATTGGTTTTCGGTGGCTACGAAGGCTTCTGGCGGCGGAACTCCCGATCTATTATGCTCCCCGATCGTTTTAGGGTATGTGGAGATATATAGGCAGAAGAAGTACGTCAGGGGGGCCACGAGGGGCCCACAAGGGGCCCACGAGGGTGGAGGGCGCACCCAGGGGGGTGGGCGCGCCCCCCTACCTCGTGGCCTCCTCGAAGCTTCCTTAACATAGACTCCAAGTCTCCCGGGTTGCTTTCCTTCCAAAAATGAGTTCCATGAAGTTTCAGGTCAATTGGACTCCGTTTGATTTTCCTTTTCTTCAAACCCTAAAATAGGCAAAAAAACAGAAACTGGCACTGGGCTCTGGGTTAATAGGTTAGTCCCAAAAATAATATAAATGTGTATAATAAAACCCATAAACTTCCAAAACAGTAGATAATATAGCATGGAGCAATCAAAAATTATAGATATGTTGGAGACGTATCAGAAGACTTGGCACGACGTCTGTGCTCGGGTTCATCGCTGCAGCGTTGACAAACCCAAGCGACCGAGCTCTGTCTGACGGGCCAGCCCCGCTCATGTCACCTCCTATGGGTCCTTGGTGTTCGGCCTTCTGATACGATGGCCTCTGGAGGATCAGTCGGTGCAGGTCACCCCCTTCACTTAGGATCGTAAGCGCACTCCACGCCAAGAGCTCAGGCGCAACCCACCTTGAGGTAGGGCCTCCTGAGTCCCGCGCTGGCTCTCGAGTGCCCAGATACACCTCCTCAAAGTTTTGCCATGCCGGTCATGCATACGAACGAAACATGGTTGTACACGCCTAGAGACTCTAGCACAGCTCCCTACCAACGCCCAGTGGAAGCCCCATGCTCTGCGCTGGCGGATTCGGTTGGACTGTGACCATTCCCATGCCCAGTGGAAGCCCCATGCTCCGCGCTAGCGGATTCGATCGAACCGCGACCATGCCCATGCCCAGTGAAAGCCCTATGCTCCGCATTGGTGGATAAACAACCGAGGGCACCATATGGGTTGCATCAACCTCAGGATGGCCCCTCGGCTACTCACGCAGCATTCCCCTGGGATGCACCCGCGAGGGGGCGGACACGGTGCCTACGATCAGGCCACGCCTAGCGCGCGTCACCACCCTGGTACCTGGTCTTCTCGCATCTCTCCCAGGCGAAGGCTGACGAGGAAAGGCATGAAAGCACTACAAAAAAAGACACATCCGTGACATTTTGGGCCGAACGAAAAAATTTCCTGTCATACATATGACACTTCTATGACGATAATTGTGTCAAAACCCGGTATCATCATAGATGTGGTGGGCTCCTATTTCTATGACAAAAAATCATGACAGAAAATGGGATTTTCGTCCTGGGCGGGCCAGAGACGCAGCTACATGACATTCTTTGGGCTGTCCATGACGGAAAAAACCGTGGTAGAAGCGAGGGGGAGGAAAATTTTGGGGAGTTCCCGATTACAGTGGGAGGTCGGGGGCCGAGCGATACGCGTTTCTCTCGTACACGTACGCGCGTGTGTGCGAGGCGTTGGCTCTAACTGAACCCGAGCGATTGCACTGCAGGCTACGCGTTACTGAACCTAAGCGATCGGTCGATGGATGTTAACTGAACCCAATCGAGCGATTCCTTTGCTACTGCTGCTAACTGAAGCCGATCGATGCTGCCTCTGGGATGAACAGTGAGCGTTGCGGGGGGTTTGGATGAACAGTGAGTGGTGGCGTTGCCTCTGGATGAACAGGACCCCATGGTGTGGTGGAGGGCTGGATGAATAGTAGATGGTGGAGGGGTGCCCATGGAGGGGTGGTTGAACAGGACCCCGTGGTTTGGAGGGCTGGATGAACAATAGACGCTGGAGGGGTGGTTGAACAGTAGCCGATGGAGTAGCGCGCGGTGGAGGCTGGATGAATAGGAGCCCGTGGAGGCTGGAGGAGGTCGGCGGTGGAGATGAACAGTATCCCATGGAGTCCCGTTTTGTGGTACGCCACACCCCTCCCGATGAACAGGACCCCTGTTTCGACCATAGGAGGTCCATTTCGTCCATTTTGCGGTACGCCACACCCCCGATCAACAGGACCCCCATTTCGACTGTAGGTGGTCCGTTTCCTCCGTTTTGCGGCACGCCACACCCCTCCCGATCAACATGACCCCTGTTTCCACCATAGGAGGTCTGTTTCCTCCGTTTTGCAGTACGCCAGACCCCTCCCGATGAACAGGATCCCGTTTCGAATGTGGCCGGTCGAACACAAGGCCGTTTCCTCCATTTTGCGGTACGCCAGGCCTCATTTCCACTGCCTGCTCCGTCCAAGCCCTCCTGATGAACATGATCACGCATTCCGTTCCAACCCAGCCGGTTGGCACCCACGCGTTCCGTTGGCTCCCGATGAACATGACGCATTCCGTTGCCTCCCCATGAACATGATGCATTTCGTTGCCTCCCCGTGAACATGACGCATTCCGTTGCCTCCCCATGAACACGACGACAACGATGTTTCTCCGTTCTGACCCAGCCATGTACACGAGCCCTGACCGTACGTATGCGCGAGTAGGCGTTCGAGACCCTGCCCGTATGTACACATACGTGGCCGTATTTTCTTTCTTGCACCCTGGCCGCTGTACGTACGTGTACATGCTACGTGCGCGCCTCTACTACGACACGTGCGCGCCTCTACTACGACACGTGCGCGCCTCTACATCGACCAGTATGTATGTACACGTTCGCGACTAGAATGACAACGCTACTTACGCTTCGACCAGGTGGGTCACGACTGTCAGGCACTTCCTTGCCTGCGAAGATGTAGCTGGTGGGTCCCAGCAGTCAGGGGGCGAATAGTTTTTTTTCCCGGAAGCACTTCCTTGTGTGCGAAGGTGAAGCTGCTGGGTCCCAGCAGTCAGGGGGGCGAATCTTTTTTTTACCCGGATGCACTTCCTTGCGTGCGAAGGTGTAGCTGGTGGGTCCCAGCAGTCGGGCAGCGAATCATTTTTTGTCGGACGCACTTCCTTGCGTGCGAAGATGTATCTGGTGGGTCCCAACAGTCAGGGGGGCGAATCGTTTTTTTTCGGACGCACTTCCTTGCGTGCGAAGATGTAGCTCGTGGGTCCCAGCAGTTAGGGGGCGAATCATTTTTTTGCAAAATACGGTGGCCCGTCCGGTGGGTCCCCGCTGTCAGGTGGAGGAATAATTATTTTGCGCGTAATAAGGAGGCACTTCCTTGCCGTTGCCGTGGACCCAGCTGTCAGCCTCTCCACGTACAGTCCACGTCCGATAGAAGTCGTTCCTTGACCACATTGACCACGCCGCGCCGAGAGCACCAGGGCGGTGGACGACGGCGAGGCCTAGGAAGGGGACGACGCGGAGCCGGGGAAGACGCGGTAGTGGATGCACACATGGAGAGGTGTACGAGGGTTCACTGGTTCGGATGTGCTACCGTCGCCGTAGAATAACAGGGGGTGTGGGTGAGTGGAGGGATGGCCTGGCCAGTGGTGGGAGTAGTAGGGCGCGGTGAGGCCTCCGCGGCAGCACAGCCAACCACGAGTGGCAGGAGCAGGAGGCACGACCGGCGCTGCTTTGGGAGGCTGGAGCAAGAAGACCAGAGGTTGAAGAAGCACGACGGCCGTTGGATGGACATCGTACGGTCACTGCAGCTAGAATCGTTTATATTGACTAAGTTGACAAAGCCCTTGGTACGTCAACTTACTAGGCCCACAGGTCAGCTTCCGAAACGGTGCGCCCCAGATGTCAGGGGGAGGAATCATTTTCTGGGCGGGTGAAGCTAGAATATCCGAGATTGAAGAAGAAGCACGGCATCCGTTGGATGGACATCCAACGGCCACTACTGCTAGAACCGTGTGTTGACTATAAGTTGACAAAGCCTTGCATACGCGTCAACTCTGTTTTTTTAGGGGACGCGTCAACTTAGTAAGGCCAGAAGTGTGTGGCAGAGAACTTATAGCCCATTTGATATTTGTAAGAATGTGTAGCCCATTTTTGAATTCTAATGGAATTTACTACAGCCCATTTATAGTTTGTTAAAAGTACAGCCCATTTCAACCAACCGTTCAAAACAGAATTCAATAAAATTTCCCACATTTTGATGGGATCCGAAATATTTTTATCCTGAAATTTATAGTCAGATTAAATACAATTTCAATATAAATTTATATTACGTAAAAATCCAACGAAACATTGCACTCACAACAATTAATGAAGTTAAAATTTTCAATATCCAAAAATAATATTTTGTAAAGTAATCACGTGTTTGGTGCATTTTCTATAGTTACTGCCCAGTTTTTATAATTATATCCCATTTATGATTTCTTAAAGCCCATTTTCTTGTTAAGCCTAATGCATCCCTCCTAGGAAAGATTTGCAGCCCAGCGGGGCGGAGAATAACAACTTGAGCTTGCCTGGGTATTCCTAAAAAAAGTATAGCTGGGGTAGCCATTTTTAGCTTGAAAAAAATTAATATCTGGGCCGGATATCTTGCCTGGGCTAGACGGGCCACAACCCGCCCAGTTCATACCTGCAGTGATGTTTTCGTTGTTGTTCAAAAGAGAAAAATTAATATCTGGGCTAAACATCGAAAAACTCAGTAGTGCTCACACCTCAAAAACACAAATACTGCTCGAGCTGCTTGGTCCCAGCTGTCGGCCGCTTCTTGTGCAATTCTCTCGTTTATTGACTACTCCCTCAATTCAAAAATCTCACCAACCAAGGTAAATGATGAGTGGTGGAATATTTTTTGTAGTTTGCAAAAGCACCCAATTAATGCTCTTGTTTTCCTCAAAAAATTATGTTTATGAATGCATTAATTGCAATGCATGCATGCATAAAGTGCATGCATTGGTCAGTTTTCTCTTAATACTTGCATGCAATGATTTAATGCACCTTAAAGTCTGAACATGTGATGGGGAACAACCAAATTGAGCCTTATAAAATGGAAAAACTAAAATTTTGAGATAAGCCCTATAAACCGGAAAGGAGGGAGTACTACATAGGTTGACAATGGTGTTGGACCGTGATGTCAGGAAACCAGGAGGAAGCAAAATAAATTATAGTTATATATATATATATATATTTTTCCCTAATAATAAAGCACTGATTGACTCTGTGGGTTCACCGTCACAATACGCTTCTTCCCGTGAATTTACGCTTTCGGTTTGAATCTAAAACATATACCCGAGGTGGTACTATCTTTTCCTAATAATAATAAAAGGGCTATGGTCATACGTAGCTGTCTATAATAATAATCGCTATAAAAACGTTTCGTTGACTTCCCGTACGTCACCGATCAATCTGTTTTCGTTTATCCATCACCGAGTTTAAAGGCACAAGCCCAGCCCAACTAAGCCAGCGACCACAACCCACAAAACAAAAGGGTTAAAGGCCTGGGCAAGGCTAGAAAATTACTCTTGTACAGAATAGTCCCACCTTGCCCCTTTACATTAAATCCTCCCAATTTATATACGCTTTTTAGTTTTCTCGGCGTCAAGGAGCTGTCTCGGGAATTAAGGAGTGAACGGTGTAAGATACTAAGCGTGCAAGAATAAGAAAGTCTCTGACTTGAGAATAAGGAAGGAAGGATTAAAGGAAGGAAAGCCGGATTTAAAGGAAGGCATAATCAAAGGAGGAACAATCAAATTGGAAGGGCCCCTAGATCATGCGCACATTGAAGGTGGGTCGGGCTCTCCTGCTATGCTGTGCAGCAGGGCCAACAACGTACTAATTTACAGTTTCGACCCAAAAAATCAAGTGTGCTTAGCGTGAGCCCTGGGCTTAGGACTACCAGTAGTACAGGGTTGGTTTCTTGTTCAAATTAAAACAAGCAGGACCTAACGCACCGAGCACACATTTGACCCACGCATGAAGTCTTTTTAGAATTTCTAATATGTACACGGAGAGGGAGTAGTGCAGGCAAGTAATAATTAGTGCTCAGGAGTGACGAATCAAAAGCATGCTGAAACAAAGCCTGAAAGCTAACCCTTTTCATCTCACTAAGTGGAAATGCTCTATTTTTGCCTTGACGAAATCCACAACTGCTTCAACTCCAGCAGTCTAACCTTCCCAAACTGAAATGCTGCTGCTACCCTGTTTTTTTATCAAATTCTCTACCTCCTCCAGCGCCTCTCTGAGCTCCTTGTCCAGCAGAACCTGCAGAACAAGAACCCCATGAGCAAGAATCTGAATAATACTACTGAAAGAACAAGAACATGAAGAAAGTCACAATTAAGGTGACACTGATGAAAGTGCATTTTGATGTGCTTTTGACATGATTATTTCAAGGAGCAAATGCTCAAGTTGATACAGATTATTTTGGTATGGTACTTTATTTCCAGATGATCAACAAATGTCACGTTTTGATTCATGGATCATGCATATATATCCCGCCATTCCAACTGAAGTTAGACTAATGCAACAAGACCATAAACATGTACTCCTGGTATACAACGGAGCATACGGCATACAACAAAGCAAGCTAATGCTGCTACACTACTGAATTAAACATTCTTTGCCTAAGATGTCTATGCATTAATGTAATGCATGAAAGTCACTACAAATAAGCAAATAGTCATGATTTTCTGTAGTACTGATGTTATCAAGCAGAAAAGGAAAATAAGAGAAAAGAAACAACATTCATGGGAGTGGGAGATGCTTCTGATAATCTGATGCCAAAAAGAAATGAAGAAAATAATGATGTCTTTGTACATACGGCCATAAACCCCAATGATAGAGCAAGCATGAACACTGAACATGGAAAGCAAACAGTGCTCCGGCCTGCTGATCCAGTCAGAAAACGATCAAGGCATCACGTTCCCGAATCCTACCTCACCTGGTCATTATCAGTCCCTTTATTGTTCTGGATCAGGAGCAAGGTGTACTCCTCCCTGCCTTTTATTTACCCTAATCCTACTGCCCTTTTTTGAAAGGGATTTTTCTTTTGGAATTGGAATTCTTATCCGAATAAGCAGATCCTTCAGTATCACTGCCATTTCTGTAGCGTTCCTTAATGGTAGTGTTCTTTTTTCCTTATTGTGTGATCTGAATAAGCACATTCGCAAGGCTATAAGCTGCTTTAACTGAACATTTACAGGCATTTGTTACTACTGGATAATCACCACATTACTACTACTGGTCACTACACTACATGGTCAGGTTTGAGAAGAGAGCGAACTTTGGCTACATAAGATATTGTCCATAGCAATAGAAAGAAATAGCCCATATGTCCATAGCAATAGAAAGAATTACTCTAGCACATTTGTACTTGCTGCAAAAATTATATGTTTGGTCACAACTACTCAGGGTATATAAAGAACTACTCTACTCCAAATAGCTATAAACAGATAGAATCAATACCAACTCCAAATTAAATGACCATAGTAATTAGGAACAATTTGCTGAAAATTTACTCTTGATATTGGGAGCACTGTAATTTACTCCTGACATTTTAAAAGATTACTATTGGTACATTTAAACTAAACAATTTTCTGAAAATAGGAGTACATCATGATGTTGAAATGATGATGAACAAGTACTCCAGCAATTAATAGGAACAAATCATTACAATATCACATGAATTAAACCATGTCACAAGTCCAGTGCTAGCTATCTGTTGCACCATAGAGAAGAGGAGGAACTCACCTAGGTGGTTGTAGCCGAGGTAGAAGCTCGTCACCGCCGTCCCTGCACGGCGAGGAAGAAGCTGCAGTACCAAGAGAGCCATGTCTTTAACAGTAACAGTAACAACTATTACCTGCAAGAAGAATGAAGAACAATCTCTTGGATTACAGTACACTCACATAGTTATTGTTGTGGCCAAGAATAAAATGTTTAAACACTGAATTTACTCCAAGAACTTAAACAACGGTCTAGAATATTGAAGTACAGCAAGCAGCAGAGATATCATCCTCCCACACTTGTTCCTTTGTTCTTAAGAAGATAAACATCATCATAGTACTCGAATTATAGAAAAGTTCCAGAAATAATGACTGAAACTTGGAAGCTGGGTCACAATCAGGAGTAATTGTAGCAATGAGGAACTAGCAAAAAATACTGCACTCCTAATTAACTCTAAACATGGATTGATTACTCATCGAGGAGACGCAGAACGCTGTGGCCAGAGAAGCAGCAATGAAAATGAGACGGAGAATGTTGGGCATCAATTACTCTTAGGAGGATTTGGAACCACCACAGATTAAGTAGAGAAAGGGAAGCACCACAGATTAAGGCGAAATTACTCCATCTATCTGTCAGTGCACTCTCTAAGGGGATTTGGGGAGGGGGAGGGGTCTTTTGAAGGGAACGGCGAGGAGGAGGGCCGTCCGGTCACCAAGCCGCCTCACCGCCCACTTCCGTGCCACCACCCACCATGGAGGACCTACTCCTCCCCGCTGGCTGCCTTTGCCGCTACCAGATCCAGCACTGTCGCCAGATCAGCCAATTTGGACCCAAAAAATGAGCATTTTTGGAGCCAGGCAGATGCGACGGGGGCAGCGGCGGCCGAATGCGTAGGATGAAGCGGCGCTCAACGGGCATATGCGATGGCAGCAGCGCTTGCTCTGCCGGGGCATGCGGCGTCACGCCGGCGCTGGGACGGCGGAGAAGTTCGGGGGGTGCGGGTGGAATGGTGGATGCGAGTTTAGTGGGCGATGCGACGACGAGAACTGATGATTCTCTTGACTGCCGGTTGTGTTCAGTCCCAAAAACTTCCAATTTTTTTGTAAATTTACCACTAGCGACAGATATTTCGGAACAGAGGGAGTACTATTTTTGGCCGGAGCGGCCCGGGTCAACGGCGGCCTTGCGCTTGCCCGGCGCACAAATGCAGAGGAGGCGTGAGGGAAAGGACAGGGGCACGGGAAGTAACGAGGAGGCGGTGTAGAAGGGTTCGTCACCGGCTTGGCAGCACTCTGCAGTCGGAGTGGCGCCCGAGGGCCGCGGGGCTGGAGGGATCAGGGCAACGGGCGCTCGCTCCTCTGTGTGTTGTGTGTCTGTTAGACGACGCGAGGGGAAGGAGATGGTTCGAGGGGAGAGACGAGGGGAGTGGGGGATCGGTGGCATCGGCGGCGACTAGGGACAGTGAAGGGAACGGGAACAGAGACAATGTGTGTAGTTTGTGTCGCAATGACAGTGTATTTTTTCTGAGAGCGTGCGTGTTTGCCAAGCCCAAAAAGTTCATAAAGCGTCCAAGAAAAACATCTGTTCAAAAAACATTTTTTTCAAAGAAATGTTAAAAATCCATAAAAAGTTAACTCTTCCTTGGAAAGTATTTCAATTTTATGCAAATGTTAACTTTTATTAAAAAAAAGAAAATTTTAATGTTTAACCTTATCGTCGGTGTTTATGAAACCTGGATATAAAAAATGATGCACACTGGCAAATGAAGCAGGTTGTGCAAAAATCAGTTGCACAAAAATATATATAAAAACATTTTCAAAATTATATTATACAGAAAAATGCTATTACCCCTAAATACATTATTACCCCTAAAAATGGATTCTTTGCAAGAAAAACAGCTGTTCAAAAATTGATCTTTTTTAGAGAAATGTTCAAATTTCATAAAAATGTTGACTATTCTTTAAGAAGTATTCCAATTTTTATGTTAACATTACCTTCTATTTTTAAAAAGAAAATTTTAACGTTTAACATTATCTTTGACGTTTATTACAATTGGATATAAAATGATTCATAATGGCACATGAAACATGTTCTATTTTTTTTCGCCCAGTGCAACGCACGGGCATGTGTACTAGTATATATATAATAAGGAGGCACTTGCGTGCGTGAGGCTATGGACCTGGTGGGTCCCAATTGTCATCCTCTCCAAGTAAAGTCATCTCCTCGCCTGCGCGCGTTTTCCTCCCGAAACAGTCAGCGCTGCCCTCCCTGCTTCCCGGTGCAGGCGATTGCTCCACCTTCAAACGACACAAGTGTCGTCCGTCCGTCCATCTGCCGCCCACATTAATGATACGCGGTTGTCGAGGCGGCTACTCCGGCGCAACACGTCCGTCCCTCCGCCCGCCCACCATTGCTATATAAACTGCTGCGCCGGCCATAGCCGCAGTCATCCGCATCTATTCCCTTTCTCCTGTCCACACCACTACTACCCACCATGGCTCCTCGTGCTTCGTCGTTCTTCGGGACGGGTGGACGACGGACCACAAGGAGATGGCAGCAATTGCTGCCGACAGGCTGGCCGGCAGGCAGCCGGAGGACGACGACGTCCCAATGGAGAACATGGTAGTCAATGATCCGGCGCCAACCCCCTCCTCCGCGCCATACTCGCCGGTGCATTGCACCATGACCATCGGCGAGACCCATGCCCAATATATGGACAGGGTGAGGCAGAGGCGTGAGGAGCAATTCCGGGAGGTGCAGGCCGACGCCGCCTACAACCACCATCTCCTCGAGGAGCACCTGCAGGCGGAGGGGCAGATCGTCGTGGAGCGGGCGGAGCAGGAGGCGCTGCTCGACTCGTACCGCTCTGCCCGCAAGGGCCGCCTCAAGCGCTGGCGGTACCGCATGCAGGTGGCGGAGGCTGCGGCCTCCTACAAAGAGGCTAGCAAAGAGGGCGATGAAGCGGGCGAGGCGCTCTTTGGCGAGACCGAGAACGAGGCAGAGGACAATGCCGGCTCCGACGAGTCCCCGCTCCGCTGGCGTCGACGAGGCCCTGCTCCGCCGAGGCCTCGTGGCGCCAACAATGAGGCAGAGGACACCGCCAGCTCCAACGAGGCCCTGCCCTGCCAACAACGAGGCAGAGGACACCACCGGCTCTGCCGAGGCCCCACCCCGCCAACAACGAGGCAGAGGACATCGCCGGCTCCGCCAAGGCCCCACCCCACTGCCAACGAGGCCGTGCCACACAGAAAACGAGGAAGAGTAGAACACGGTAGGTCGCCGCCGCTCGGGTCCAAGTAAGGCCACCGCTGCTACCCTCCGGTTGAAGCCAAGCTAGGAGGGTTGACCATCGACGGTCGGTTAGCTTCTTGGCGGCGACGTGGAGTCAGAGAGCTGCGCTGGAGAAGAACGTGCTTCTACTTAACTGCTGGTGCAGTTGGCTGACTGACACATGGGCCCAACAGGCCACATGTCAGTTATGCAACTGCACCTACAGTTAAGTCACTGAAGCTTCTGTTCGGCTCAGCAGGACACATGTGGGTAGCTTCGGTTAATTAATTATACCTCCAGCGCACCCCCTTTATAGTTGAAGAATGTATGAAATGTAATGAAATCCATCATGTTTATATGAAATCCGACTTTGTATGAATGAATTTATTTCGATTAGTTCGAATTCCTGTATCACTGGCATTGGATGAACATGCAAAACAATACGTACTAGCATTATTCCTAGGGTGATCACCTCGTTTGCAGCAGTTTCACATGTACTCCCTCCGGTCCTTTCTAGTCTACATACAAGTTTTGTCTACAGTCAAAGTATCTCTACTTTTACCAATCCTATACAAAAAAGTATGCACTTTCACAATGTGCGAAGTAAAAAGGAACAGAAGGAGTACAAAGAGTTTGAGTAGCTTTTTAGCATTTCTGTACATTGCAATCAAACACACATGCCTGTCAATTCACAGAGAACATTCAAAACAATTGATGATTATGCATCTCAGCGACTCACATGTCAGAGGCAATATTTACTTCACAACTAAAGAATAAAGAAAAATTTGATCGACGCTGCTGACAGCAAAGGGCATCCCATTCAAAAATATCAAACGTATGTCTTGCTAAAATCAATGAGAAAAATTTGACAAGGTTGTCCCATTCCAAAATATCAAATGCATACGATTGTGGAATGGGCAGGGTTTGCCATCAGTTCGGACATTGACATGTCACCTCGTGCTAAATAAACCAGCTATTATTTTTGTGCAGTTCCACCAAGATCAACCAAATTCGCGCGTAGCTTGTATGATTTCGCCCTTATATGTTGCAACGCCTTGAACTTATCGGCACTACCTTTCTTGTGGTGGAAATGAATGATTCGATGTATTCATGAACATTTTGTGCAGTTCCCATTGAAATCAAGCTGAGCACCCATGTTTGCACAAATACAAAAAAGTGATTAGTATAAAGCAAACTGTACTATGAATTGACAGTTTCAACAGGCACATACATGGTCCATGTAGAGCACACTTTTAGAAAATGGAACTCACCAGAAAGAATCCTAAAACAACATTGTACTCGCGCATCACAACAAAAAGATGGAGATTTGTTAGTCCTTCTGAGCTGAAGTTAGTTTGGTCTTGTGGGGAGTAATGTAACCATCCTTCAACTGCTCCTTCTGATGAGAAGATAGACAGGGCTTCTTCATCCTGGCATAATCGGAATTAGTCACTTCACGTACTCCATATTCTTCTTCAGAGGAAGATGATCCTGTTGTGCAAAGACAAGAGGACTACTAAATGCCAGCATCCCTGTTTGCTCGAAAAAAAGGAAAGGAAATATTTAAAATAGCACAGATGAAGCACTTCTCAAGGACAATACCACTTTTTCATGACAGTATCTAAACAGTAGCACAACACCAATAGAGATGACAAAGCTCAATCATATGGATGAAATCAGTGGGCGAGTACCAACCTTTGTCAGGAGGCTTATTGTGTAGAGCATACAGATGAAGCACTTCTCCGGAACCATCTGTTGCTATCTACGGTGGTGGCCATGCTTACTATATACTCCTCGATTAGTTTAATGTTTCCAACATCTTCTTGTGCAGTTCCACTAAAATATATGGTATCTTCGAAGAAGATCCATGTTTGCACAAGTTGATATAATTACATATCACATTAAGAGTGGCATCAAATCAGTGGCAAAACAATTGCTCATTCCAGTCATAGCAATAAATTAAGATGCAAAACTATATCATTACTTGTGTCATCACAGTTCCAGTGCTTCATTACAGCACCAGGAGTTGATTTTTGTTTTTCTTCCGCTTGTTCTTCCCCTTCATCACTTGGTTCAATAACAGACAAGCTTCGCCTTCAAATAATATTTGGCATGTCAATTAGGGAGCACAAGTATAGTACTAAACTTAATTTTTTGATGAAAGTGGCAAAATACAGGCCAGAAGTTATGAAATATCCTTATCTTACCTCAATGGGATATTACGGTGCACATACAGATTAGAAGTCTTGTCTCCATTTGTGCAGTTCACTAAAATCAAGCAACATTATCGTACAAGTAGCACAACATATGAAAGCACACTACAGAATCATGTGAAAGAAGGCTAGTACTGACCTCTGATGATGCGGAATTCAAACAACTCACAAGAAGAAGATCTGAACCAAATTCACCTTAACAGATAGGAAGTAAGATCTCCTCTTGTGCAGTTCCACTAAGATCAAGCAATCAAGCAACATTGTCGGTGTGAGATTTTGGTTGAACTGCACATAAAACTCTTAAAACAAAAGTGTTTTGTGCAGTGCAACAAAAGATCACAATGGCAACGAGGTGAAGTAGATAACCCTGTTTACACAGAGGTGCAAAGGAAACAATTAGTGGTCAATAACGCTGGATGACACAGAAGCCAACAAAAAGAAGCATCTACCTTATCTAAATGGGAAAGAAAGCAAGACAGTAGCATTTCTCAAACGGTGGCATTGATTAATATTAACATAGAGATTATATTAACAATAAAATTTGTTAAACATGTAATTTGCTTTTAACTGTGGCATTGCATCAATTTTCCAGTGGCATTATTAGAGGGTGTTTGTTTACAGGGACATTTTGGTGTAGGGACTAAAAGAACTCCATGTCAGTCCCATATAAACCAAACAGGAGGGACTTTTTGGGACTAAAAGTGGGCATTTGGGACTAAAGAAAGAAGACCCCGAGGGAGTCTTTTTGGGACTTTTTCCAACAGTTGCCCCTGCTACGCATCGCACCTTGTCTCTATTAGTTCATTACTAGGGGTAACATGGTCTTTTAGCATGTCATTTAATAACCTCTAGTCCATGTTTAGTCCCTGGAACCAAGCAGGTAGGGACTAGGGAGTTTTTAACCAAACAGGGCCTTAGATTAACAAAAGCTAATGAGTTGCACGGGACAGTGGATGCACCAGCACCATGTGCATCTACTAATGTACTATGGTCATGCACAGTCTGTTGCAACAAAGAACAAACAACCAAGGAGCATATGTGTTGGTCCCAGTTTTGTTATCTATAGACACCTTTCCCTATGTGAGCGCAGCAAATCTAGTCCTGCTCAAACTCTACAGCCTTGTCCCTTCCTTTCCTTTTTGAACTAGTACTTTCTCCCCTTCCTTTCCTCTTTGAACCACGTCCTAGATTTATGTGATACAACTTTCCCCAGTACTTTCCCCCATTCCTTTCCTCTTTGAACCACGTCCTAGATTCATGCTATACAACTTTCCCCCTTCATTTCCTCTTTGAACCACGTCCTAGATTCATGCTATATACAACTTTTCCCACTACTTTCCCCCACTCCTTTCCTCTTTGAACCACGTCCTAGATTCATGGTATACATGCAGCTAGAGTAATGCATGTGGAGTAAGTAAATTATACCTTAAGGTTCTTGGGGCGTGGTTCGGTGGGCGACGGGACGGCGACGAAGAAGAAGTGGTCGGAGGCCCTCCCGCGCCGCCGCTGGGTGGAAAGTGAATAGCTACGCCGGTAGTCCCTCGCCGATAGCGACAGTGTTAAGCCTCCTTCCCTTCCCGGCGGACGGATCCTGCCGGCTCTTTGAGCAGCAGTGAGGGGAGAGAGAGGCGTGTGAAGAGAGCAACTACAAGCGCTGAGGCTCCAACGTGTATATATATACTGGAGAGAGAGTGTGAAGCGTGCAAACCCTAGAAAACATTTTGACCAGTCAAAGAATCCTCCTGGCACAAATTATGCTCAAGTGTAGTTATCGAACCCGAGACCTCAAGTTTGATGAGCGAACAGGCTAACCAGCTACAGAACCCTCCCGTTATGTTCAATGAGAGGGAAATAACCTTTTATACATTCCTGCATTCGTGTGACAAGCATGCCATGTTTTTTTGTGTGTGTGTGGGAGTCATTGGGATTTCAATCATAATCGTGTCATGTGGCTTTGGTGGTAAGACTATCCACAGTGGTGCAGAAATAATGCAGCCTTAGTCACCTTACCTCTCTCCACGTAGTACGTTGGGTCCCACCAGTCAGAGGCTGAAACAAAAAAATTAATAAGAAAAATTAAAATCGCCAGTGGTGTATCTTACCTCCCACATGTCGCTACTGCTCGGGAACACTGTCCAATTGATCCCTCTCTTCGCTCACGTACTATTTTAAGTGAATCCTTATTATAACATGCACATAAATTTTGGGCACTTGTATTCGACTTAAGTCAGTGCGCCACCGTATCTCGTATACTTACTACTCCCTCCGTCTAGGTGTAATAAGTCATGTTAGAAGGTGCAATGGGACCAAGGTGCATGCGTGTGCATGTGTGTGTGTGTGTGTATTAACAACATGTGTGTGTTAGAGAGAGTGAAAGATCGACCTACTCCTACAGAGAGATGTTGTGTAGTGTATGATTTTAGCCGCGAGAGTCAGTGCATCCTCTCATTTCCGGGCGTGTCCGGTAGGGACATGCAGATAGCTGCCACGCCCGCTCCTGACCAGCCTAGCCCACCCAAAGCCCCTCCATCGCCCGCGTGCGCTTCCTGCCTGAAACGGTTAGCGCCGCTCCAAAGAATCGGTGCCGTATTAACGCCCGGGCAGAGCGGATGCGACCTCTCACTGGTCCAAGAGTGATGGTTGCTTCGTCCGTCCAACTTACTACTGGGTCTATGTGATTTGAAGGCTCATTGGTCTTTATTCCTGAGGTGGTAGGACTGTTGGATGTCCCACGCATTCGGCGAAAGGAGGTACTACCACTAGATTACAATTTTCTCCATTCTTACAGCGGAGGCGTGCAAGAGCAGTGAAAACACGCAGGCTCAGTGATTACATGGCCCACCTCACACTATCACCGTGCGACACCTAACTCTTTACATAGTACTCCCTCCGTTCCTAAATATTACTAGATGAGTCCCCGCGTGTTGCCGCGGAACAGCGATATATCTCTCTGCGCAAAATTATCGATTTCATAGAACTAAAAAAAACTCTATAACCGCATGACAAATGTGGTAGCCAAACTAAATAAACTCCCATCATCATTTAGATCATCCCACGTAAGGAAAAAAGATCATCCAACTCCTACTGCATAATGGGATTATATTTTTCTTTTTGACATGTTAATGGGACTTAAAAGTTCACTTACATGCATGCTACCGGTGCATGCTTGCATGCAGACATGTTGATGTGATTTAAAACCCACTCACATGCATGTGCCATGGTATTTCTACATGCTTGCATGTGGCTTAGTGCGGAGCCTCTCAACGTGTAGATCAGACAGCTATTATGGACTGATTTACTTCATCTAACGGCTACATCAATTTTGATGATGTGGCTCAAGGAGAGGATAGAGAATTCCTAGTAGTGGGGGCTAGCTATTACTAGTAGATAAGTCTTTGTAGAGATTCCACTACATATGGAACAAAATGAATGAATCTACACTTAAAAATGCATCTATATACATCCGCATGTGGTTCATGGTGAAATTTCTACAAAGACTTATATTTAGGAACAGGGGAGACGGCGTACTAAGCAAGCTTCTCCTCGTTCTGCGAGTTGACGGGACAAATCAAAAGTACTCCAGTGTATAGAGCCTTGCCACTAAGGTAGGCCCCACATGGTTTGCCTCTTTTTTTAACATAACACATCAATTCGCAATTTGTTTGTTCACCCGTGGTAGACGATCCTCCCTCCACCAAGTGGACAACTAGTACACGTGCCAAATTACCATGTGGGCTGCCTTTTTCGTACAGAAATGAGCTCCACAGTGTACCCGCGCTGGTGTGGTTGGCAAAGAGACGGGAGTACGTGCGCCGTGCATGCACCTCTTCTCTTTGTGCACGTCCCCCACCTACGTGGGTGTGTGAGAGAGATACAAACCGCGTTCGTGAGTGTTTTTTGTTTGGGGGTGGGGGTGGGGTGGGGGGCTGATTTCGTGAATTATTTGTGGGAATATGTGTCGATGACATCTCAAACAAAATTTTGCATGCAATGTGCGTGAAATGGAGGCCTATCCATATCATGCATAGAGGGTCGGGCAATCCACGAGAAGAGAGGGAGGGGTCATAGCTATCGATAGAGTCGAAGAGAGGATCAAGTGGGTGGGTGCGAGATCGATGAAGAGAGCCATTGAAATTGTGTGTGTGTGCAAGTCAAAGATATAGGGCGACTGGCCTACCGGAACGTTAGAGGGCACATGTCAAGTTTGTGTGTGGCAGGGAGACATGAGTAGAGCGCTCGATGTATCGGTGTGTGGGGGGGGAGGGGGTGGGGGGAGGGGTAGGCAGAGGCCTAACTATATAGGTAGAACGACTCGTATATGTGTTGAGAAGGAGAGACCTAGCTTTGTCTTGAGGGAGATCGGTCGACATCCATACATAACTGAAGGACGGGAAATATGATGGGACAGAGAAAGAGAGAGGAGAGAGAGAGGGAGGGAGAGGGAGGGAGAGGGGTAGAGTGCTGGATGGGTGATAGAGTTGCTTCTCGAAGATGGTGGGAGAGGCCTACTGGAAAAACTGAGGGTGGAACTACAATGTTATCAATAAGAGTGGGGATGTGTTTTTGTGTGTGCCTGTGCGTGATAGATCTTTCGGGACGCATCCATGGATGATGAAGGGGAACCATGTGTTTGGTAAGCAAACCTAACTAGATCGGTAGATCAATTATTGTTTGTCGGAGGAAGGGAGAGACACAACTAATGAGGTAGATCGATTGACGTGTGGGTAAAAACGAGTTATAAGGACCTAGCTATCTATATGTATAGCGAGAGATCGGTCGGTGTATGTCCATTTGTTAGAGGCAAATAAGGCCCAACGAGACGGATAGACAGAGATAACGGAGCTAGGAGGTGGTGCGAGAGGCCCAACTACTAGCTAGATACGGGGAGGAGTGTGTGGTTGTCAGATTGATGAAAAGAGGGGCGAGAGTTTACACATGTGTCTGACCGTATGAGAGACACGAGGCGGCAAGGACACATAAAGGAGGAGATTGAAGGTGTGTGTGTATGTTGTAGGCAGGCATTGCTGGAGAGGTTTATTGATCGGTGTGTGTCGAAAAGGAGTTGTGGAGACTCTAGGAGAACGACCTAAAGAAAAAAATGAATGTGCCCGGTGTATAGAATGCCGAGGAAGGGGGAGGGCGAGGAGGGCGTGTGCATGCACGAGATAAAGTTAGTGGTAGCTAGAAAGGTTAGAGGATTGTGTGGGTGTAAGAGACTAACGAAGATCATAATTTGATATGAAAGCGGATTCATATATTTGAATAGGAGATCATAGTGTTTTAAACATTGCATGCATGAATATAGCAGTGATACACGTGTTGTGCACATGTTATACCATAATGTGATAATGCATGGCGTTTGCAACTCACACCTAAATGCCGAACAATCTAAACCATACTATACATCAAACAATCTCACATTTTATTTGAATTTGTGATAATGTGTGGCGTTTGCAGCTTACAACTAAATATCTAACAATCTAAACAATACTATATATCGAACATTCTCACATTTTATTTGAATTTGTGGTAATGTGCGGTCTTTGCAACTCACATCTAAATACTTGTAGGCATAGGGGGCGGGGCACCATACATAATGTGATAAACACATTATACATATGAGACATGGGTTAGATTATGAAGATCTAGCTAGAGCTAGAAATGTAATGTCACTTGAAATCAAAATAAAGTGGATTCAAAAAATCTAGTTCGAGTTCAAATAGTACACATAGTTCATATGTAACTCGAGACTAATCATGTGGTGTGCTGTGAAGATAATACACAAATGATGGTTTAAGTTGACAATAATGATGATTGTAGATCTTATTAAAACAAAGAAATGGATTCAAATGCGTTGACTTCACAACAATCATTACTGTAGATCTTATTCAAATAGAGAAACGAATTCAAATTTAGTTCATATTGAAGCGGTAGTATATACGTTTGGAATGCACTAAAACGTTCATTTGAGTAGTAGGTTGCATGCATTATACACGTAGCGAAATATTTTAATTGAACATAACATGAATTCAAAGTTTTGAATGACATTTGTAGTGCGCATTGATTTGGTACAGTACACGTTAGGCTTGTCCGGAAATTTCAACCCTCGCCTTGTTAGCCCGAAATATTTAAGATATATCTTTGTCTCGTTGTGCTCCGCCAACTCCCTCCATCTCAACCCACGCCTTGCTATTCCGAAATTACAACACGCGCGAAAACTCCCACCTCCTGTGAAATCCCGACACGCGAAATGCTCGTGGTACTCCTGAACCGAAAGAACCGCCTCAAATTGGTGGGGGTACTTTCGTAACTTGCCCCACATTTCGGACAAGCGCGCTTCTAAGCCATGGTTCCCCACTGCCATCCCATCCGCCCACCCATTCATACACCGAGGCCGCGAAAACCCGCGACGAAACCCCACACCCTGCTCCGTCCGCCACCCAGCCGGAGCCTCTTCCCCTACGGCGTCGTCCACAGCAACACCTCGACGTCCCTCATCCACCGTACCGGATGAGGATCCGTCGTTGATCTCATCGTCTCGCCGGTTCAGCCACCCCATCCTCCACCTCCAAGGAGCTTCCCCGACGTTCCCCTCGTCTTTCGCGCCACCTCCATTCCCACACCGCCATCTTCACCTGCACCACCGAAAGAGCATCATCATCACCGTTTCCTCGGATGAAGCTGTGGCCTAATCGGTGCCACCAAAGAGGTTGTACGCTAATCGCCGCATTTTCTTCTTGATTCGATCTCACAGTGTTGCCGGTGCTCGGTCCCGAGCCGACACGGCGCGGCTCCATCCACGGCGGCGTCACCGGCCACTTCCTCCACGGCGTCGCTCCCTCGGCGGCGACGTCCACATCAGTAGGAGCTGCTGCTGCTTTATCTCTTGCTCGCGCTGCTACTCTGCTCTTGCTCTTGGTCCCCTGCCTGGTCTACTTTTGCTATTGCTCTTGCTCGCGCTGCTGCTCTCGCTCTTGCTCTTGCTTGTGATGCTGCTCCGATTTAGCTACACTTCAGTCGACTGAATCGACTTTTGGGTCAGTCAATTTTCAGGGGGTGGGGGGGGGGCTCACCGGGGTGAAGCAAGAACCAGCCGCAGCAGGGAGGGGGCTCGCTGGAGAGGTACCCCACTATCTATCTTAGGGTTCAGGATGGGGGCGGTGGTCGCCGGCTGTGGCGGGGCATTGGCGGGGCGGGGGCATGGGGGTCGCCGGAGAAAAATCTCGGCACGGTGGGGCCTAGAGGGATGGCCGGGGCGGCGGCGGACTGACGGTGGGGAGTGTTTTAGGGGTGGGCGGGGCGGCGCACCGCCGGCCGCGGGCGGCGGGAGGCTGCTGTTTGGCCGGTGGTGGCTGGCGGCTCAGGGGTGGAGGTTGTAGATGAACCGCAGGCCCTTGATTTCGTATCCAACGGCTACAAAATCGACTGACCAGAGATGAAAAAGTCAGTCGACCAACGTGTAGCCTCACCTTGCTAGTGCGTTCAGTTTCGACAGTAAAATTCAGTTTCGACAGCAAAATTCAGTTTCGACAGTTAAGTTCAGTTTCGACAGTTAAGTTCAGTTTCGACAGTTAAGTTCAAAGATGAGCGGCTGATGTATTTTACATCTAGCACTTTGTGGTTATGTATTTTACGTCATGTATTGGAGATGCTATTAGAATTCCACTCAGGTTAACGTTGTTTGTTGTCTCTCTTGTCCTGCTTCAGCCTCGGCGTCGTACAACTCACCGGAGCTGCTCCAATGACGAAACCCTCCATCACAGTGGAGCAGTACCTCGGGCTCCATATCTAGACGCCTAAGATCTTCTTCTGCTCCTCCGACAACAAAGTCAGCCAGAGCATCCTCACCAGCCAACCCAATCACGTTGAGATCGACATGGCTTCGCCAAAGAGGTTGTACACTTGTTACATCTCTTTTTTACTCTACATGTTATATATATTGTCCACTGAGCAAACGGATTTGTTCCTTTAGTGTCTCCTTGAAAGAAAAAACGTAGGAATTTTAATTTTCACTTGTCCTCCTTTTCAAATTCCTATCCATGAAGCACAAGACTAAGAGATAGTAGCATAATAGCATTATAACCGTACATTTTCTTGTGGTTTGACTTAATCTCACCATGCTTCTTTCCATCCCGTGATCTTCCAACTGTTGTGAATCAAACAGCCAGATTGGCAGAAATCCTGTGTTTTTAAATTCTCTGCTTTGCACGTGCATTCCTATCCTATTCCTGTCTATTTCCTATCCCTGCATTGTTGGAATCCTCCAATTCAAATGAGCCCTCACAGAATTACTTCTCTTACAGATAGTTGTCGAAGAAAACCTTGCGTGGTTGGTCCTGCTCCTGCTGCGCCGTCGTATACCCCAGCTCATCTGCTCCAACGATAGAAGGGTCCAACACAGCAGAGATCCGGCCTCCAAACTGTTTTTCACCGCCTCAGATCTTCTTCCCCACCGCTGGCAGCCATGAAAAATTCATTACCATCATCAACCGAGTAGATGACCTCGAGGACTACACGGGTCCGCAAGAGAGGTCGCACTCTTTCGTGTCTGCTTACGTTATGCATCGCTTAATATTACATGCTACTTTATCGTCTTGTTCACCGATTAGACTATGAGTCAGCTCCAAACTAATGGTCAAACTTGAGTTTTTAAATGGTTGTGGGGTACATATCGGGGCCGCTATCAATAGTATCTATCTACAATCTGGTTAATCTCCGGTGTCTACTATGAGTTTCATGTTGGGTGGGAAACAAATAGTAAAGAAGCCATTATCTATATTTTTAACTGAAGCCATTATCTGCCTGCTATTATTGGTTTTGGGTCTATCCACAGGTTGCTACCATCACTCTGGATTTCTGCATGCACTCCTTACATAATCTCACTATGTTTTATTCCTATGCATGGCAGTTATTGTAAACAATGGAACTGAACATGTAGAGCAAAAGAGACGAGCCTTGCGTGGCAATAAAATTTCATGCAGACGTCGCTCCATGGTAGGCGCAAAGGCAGCCCCCCTCCACACATTTCGGATTGTAATTGAGAGGAAGATATCTGTTCTGAGGGGGATTCAGAAGGAGAAGACAACTCCTATTTTCCCCCTGAGGTCTTCGCTCTAACTTGGCATGCTGATGTTGGTTATATCATGCATATGATGTCTTGCATTGCTTACTTTATACATCAAATATGTCATCTGCTTAGTTTAGACATCCTTTGTGCGAATGCCATCTGTTTAGTTTATTCATCGTTTATGTGAATTATGCAACGCCATCTTGTTTAGCCAGGCATCATATATGTGAATTTTGCAATGCCATCCTGCTTAGCCAGTCATCTTATATGTAAATTATATCAGGCCATCCTTTTTTTCGCTACATATTACATTTGTTAACAATGTTAGTACATTCAACTGATGTTCGTGTGCATCAGCCATTTGACACGGTGATGGCAAATTCTGGAGTGAAAACAAGGTCTTCAGAGCAGACTATGCTATCTGACGAAGCGCATATCTCGCTGGTTACAAATAGCTCCTCAGAGGAGGATTCAGAGACAGATGACCAGTCATATCCCCCCCTCGAGGTGTATGCTCTAACTTGGCAGGGTTATGTTTCTCATATCGTGCATATGGTGTCTCGCATTGCTATGTCATTTGATTAGTTTAGACATGCTTTGTGTGAATGCCACCTGTTCAGTGTCTAATTACCATATATGTGAATTATGCATTGCCATCTTGTTGCAAGACATTATATATGTGAATTATACAATGCTATCTTGTTGCAAAGGCATTATATATGTGAATTATGCAATGCCATGCTGTTTAGCCAATCATCATGTATGTGAATTATATCATGCTATCATTTTTTTGTATTACGTGTTCCATTTGTCGACAACGTTTGTATATTCAACTACTCTTCCTGTGCATCAGCCATTTGAAGCAGTGATCGAAGTATCTGGAGTGAAAACAAGGTATTCAGAGCAGACAATGCTACCTGCTGAAGCAGACATCTTGCTGGTTACAGAGAGCTCCTCAGAGGAGGATTCAGAGACTGATGACCAGTCCTATTTCCCCCTTGAGGTCTATGCTCAAACTTCACAGGGTTATATTACCCATGTCATGCATGTTGTCTTGCATTTCTTAGCTTTTACATCATATATGGATTGCCATCTGCTTACTTGCTTACTATATAAATCATATATTTGAATTATATAATTCCATCAAGTTTACATCGTACATACACATCATCTATCTGAATTATGGCATGGAAAACCATTTAATAAAGACATCATATAGTTATATCATCTCATCATGTTTAGTGTCTACAGTCATCATATTTTGAATTATGGCATTCTATCCGTGAATGTATGTGAATTATGGCATGCCAACCTATTTAATAAACACATTATATAGTTATGTCATGTCATCCTGTTTACATAGTCTCATCTTTTGAACTATGTCTTTCCATCTGTTTTAGTTGGCCATCATAATGTGAAATTGTGTCATGCTATCCTGTTTAGTTAGCCATCATACATGTGAAATTGTGTCATGCTATCATGTTTGGTTAGACAACATAAATATGAATTATTTCATGCCCTCTTTTATTCTCCACTATCCATTGAACCTGTCTATCATACAATGTCTATACTTTCAATTACTTTTCTTGTTTATCAGCCATTTGAATTGGAGAGCGTGATGGCAGTATCTAAGGGAGTAACAACACGGTCTTCAGAAAAGAGAGTGCTACCAGTTGATGCAGATAGAACCACGGTTGTACTTGCCCAAGGACCAGATCCACCACACATAACCCAGAGTCTCGCAGATTGTACCCCTACCCAGTTGGACAGAGAAGCAGCTACACCCCTTCTAACCCCAACCCCGGCAGATAGTAAGCCAGTTCCAGTTGACACAACACCGTCTCCACCATAGAGCACCCAAACACGAGCAGTTAGTAAGGGAACTGCAGTGCCCAAAGCACGAGGACCACCACTCTGAATCCCAACTCAACGCTTAAAGGAGAAGAAGATTTGTTCTCAGGTCAGGTTCTGTAGCTATGGTTCATACTCCTTTGCTCTTGCATTAATGTATTTACTCATACCAACTATTTTCAAATTTGAAGGATGGAATTGAAACTCCAATGGTGCTACAGGTATGTTTTCAACCTGTTTCTTTAACTGGTTTGCTGTTGTAACCTGCTCTATGTTGATTTCAGTTTCAATTGAATAAACAGTTATGTTCTCATGTCATGCACATTAAAAGTGTTGCTATTGCTCTATACTTACCCACACTTATATTCTGTCTATTCTGCTTTGTCTTGAACTAATATTATTTGAACTGTGTACATATCTTGTTTTGGTAACAAAAACTAGAATGATATAGACCATAAAGTGACCATGGTACATAGATATATGTTTGTTTCATGTTGTTATCCTGTCCACTTTACTACTGAACTCATTTACCAAAATGAGTTTCATATACAACATGGTAAACATGTGATGTGTCTACTTGTTTCTCTTTTAGAATGCGGACAAAATATTGGAGAACAGTACCGCGTTATCCAATGGTAAAGGAAGTAATGCAGATAAGGTTCAAGATAGTGAGACATCCATGTTGGTCTCCAAGAAAGCTGATAAAAACTATCTTGACGACAGTGAGGGAACCCAAAAGTCCTGTCTTGATGTAGCGTTCGAGTTACTGGCCACTACTGCTCGCACAAGCTCTTCGAACTCGCTGCATGAATCAATTCGTCTCCTTGAGTCTCAACTTCGAGTTGAAAGACATAGATCAGATGTACTGCCACAGGAAGCTGAAGTACTGAGGAAGTCCCTACAGAATTCAGATGCATATTTTCTGGTGCAACAGCAAGCACTGGAGGATTTAAGCGCTAAACAAGAGAAAGTCAATAAGCTTGCTAAGCATCTTGCCAGCATTATGGGTACCCAGGATATTGTTTCTTGAGATCTTCTGAAGTGGTTTTAGTTCTGGATTTGTTTTGCTGCGGCATTTATTTGCGCTAGTCGCCAACTTTGACAACCAGTGTATATGATATGCTGCTTTGTTCCCTATATTTGCACTGGTGGCGAACATTGATGCCCAGTGGATGTAATATGTGTAATAGTCGTGATAGCCTAGCGTTAGTTGCTTGCTTATTTATTTCCTTGTTGTCTTGTTTATTTGTTTGCTTGTAGTCATTGCAGTTCTTTTTCCGCGGTTAGGTAGTGGCTGCAATAACCTATTTTTTTAAACTAGGCCACAATAACCATGGGCTAATATTTACTGTAGTGACACTGGGCCTCCTACCGGCCGTAGAAACAGTGGGCCTTCTACGAGCTGTAGAAACAATGGGCCTTCCACGGGTCGTAGAAATAGTGGGCCTTCTGCGGGCCGTATCATCAATGGGCCTTATACCGGCCGTATGATCGATTGGCCAAACATGGGCCAAACAGACCGCATTATGGACGTAAACGAGCTAGAGTTGGAATCATCCGTTCATGGGCCGACCATAACGCTCAAGAGATCCGCCTGCAGTTGGGTCATCTCTGAAAGGGCACACTCCAAGATGGCAGCAGGAGCAGAAGGACTAGGAAGTGGAGATGCAGCAGTAGGAGGAAGCGACATCATCACCAGGGCTTGGGAGACCACGGGTTCCGGAGTAGTTGGGACCTCATCTGCCGCGCCAAGTACCGGCACCTCCGGAGCCAGCGGGGCCATGGGGGCTGACTCCACGCGGCGATGCTCCTCTTGGCCCCGCGAGGACAACCAGGCTAGGGAGACACGGGCGATGTTGCCTCCTGGCTCTGCGGAGGGAGGCACAGCCGTCGTACCCTCCTTCCTCTTCTTCGCTGAAGATGTCTGCCTGATCAACCAAAGGCGAGCATCAGGAAATAACAAGTACCAACAGGGACAGAGCGAAGTTCGAGACACCTACCGGTCCACCGCAAGGTACTCCACCTTTCGCTTGTGAAGCTTGAGGCCCGACAGCATCGGGACCTGAGGGGCAGGCGCTCGGGTTCCGGTGGCGCCATGCGGTGTGGAGGCAGAACCGGATCCAGCCCCAGGAGGTGTTGTGGTGGAGGAGGCACCACGGTCCACCAGCGATGACCTACCCTTCGTCGGGACGAGGGGTTGCTCCTTCCCTCCTTGGTAGGCATCGGCCTCGGCATCATCAGGAAGGGCGTGGAGAATCTCAGCCTTGCTCGGAGGGGATGTCTCCCCCACCTCTTCTGGGGTCTCCTCCGAGTCCGCCTCCTCTTCCCCCTCTCCGCGGGACTCGCCAGAAGACACCTCCACCGGCTTCTGTGCCGTAGGAGCTCCCGAAAACACCGGCGGCACCAGCCCGCGCGCATCAAAAGTCGGCCTGGAGGCGACAAATTCCTCCCGGTCCCTGCGTTGAAACAGGGGAATGAAGGCGTTGGGCGGGTAGTTGTCTCCGACTATGAGACGCAGGATGGTGTCCAGTTCGTCGTCAGGCAGGTCCCCCGGCCTCAGGCGGGCCTTGTTTTGCCCCCCTTCAAGCTCCCATAAGGGGCGCGCGCGCTTGGAGTGGGGCAACCCGTAGCGTCAAGAACTCCCTCAGGAGCATCGTTGCTCCCGTTATTTTAGCCGCCCACGCATTGCCCGACTTCAAGTCAGTCATCATCTGCCCCAACACTGACGATGCCCGCTCGTCGACAAGCTCCGCCCTGGGCCACTCCTTGCCTTGCCGGGGCGCCTCCGTCGGAAACACCAGGCGCGGATGAGTGAGCTTGGCGTCCACCATGGCCCATTTGAATCGAATGTTGTCAGCCCTCTTCTCGGTGCTCGAGATCGAGTTGGCCTTGCCGGACGCAACGAAGTTGGTGCATCCAGAGATGTGACCCTCACTGACCCAGAGGAAGAAGAAATGGCGCAGGAGCGCCACAGACGGCATCATGCCCAGGTATGCCTCACAGTAGTAGGCAAAGATGGACAGGAGGAGGACGGAGTTGGGATGGAGATGCAACGCCTGCAGCATAGTGGCCGAGGACTTCATAGAAGAAATCAGAGAAGGGAGGAACCAACCCGACGGAAACGTTGCTCGAAAAGAAGGAAAGAAGGTGCTCCCCTCAAGCTCCGGATCGTCGGAGGCAAGCCGGAGCTCCGTCTTCCCCCACTCGTTGCTCTCTCCCGCCGTCAGCAGGCGCACGGAGGCAAGGTTCTTCTCCGTGACAGTGGGTGCCTCAAGAGCGGGCTCATACCAAGCTGGAGCCGAGGAAGTCTTGACCTTGCGCTGCGCCATGGGCGATAGATGCAGAGCAAGGCCAGAGCAGATCTATAGGTAGCGGCGGCGAATAGTGAGAAAGGGGATCTGGAGCGAGGCAAGGAAGAAGCAATGAAGGCAAGTGTCGCCGTGCCGGCCTTTTGTCAGCTCAAGCAGTTGCTGAGGCAACATGGGTAAGCGCAGAAGCCCACGTCCAATCAACCGCCATGCGTCAACCGAGGCCATAGGCTTTTGGGGCCCGTGGTGCTGTGAACTTGACCATTGGCTTCGCCGCGAAGCCAAGCCCGAGCGCACCTTGGGCCCGGGGGCTACTGTCGGCGTTCTGGGAACGGGGGTCCCTAGACTTGCCTTCCTGCGGCCCACGGCGTGGCCAAGCAGCAGGCCGTAAGGCCCATCTTCACCAACAAAGCAATCAAGACCCTCGCGAGGGGCCAAGCCTCATGAGGCGGACGATGCAAGACCTCCTCTGGAGTGGCCTAGCTAGGCAGGCTCACGAGGAGCGGTGATATCAAGGCGAGGCGAACCTCACCAGGCTCTCGTGACGTGAGCCATGACGATCGACACAAGGCGGGCGCCAGGCGGGCGCCAGCACGCGCAACGTCCTTGTTTCCTCTTTGGTGCAAAGGGGGCAAGCGCAGCCGCGAAGTACCGAGGCCTCAGGCAAAGGTTGCCATTTCGGTGCAACAAGACCAAGACCATGGACTGTAAGACAGAGGTCATCATGGAGCCCAAGACGGCGTCACCACCAGAGCTTTGTGCAGGCGAAGACTACTTTTGTCAGGATGGCTCGTACTAGCTGCCCCCCTTCAAATTAGCCCGCCATTGTTGGCTCCCTTCCTGCTCGATATTTGGGAAGAGGACCAGGGCCTCTATAAATAGGACTAGCCACCACCATAGTAGAGGGGAGAGATCAGGGAGAGATATCTCATCAGACCCAGAGACACACACAAGTCAGAAAGCACAAGAACACCTCAACCTCAGGAGGCTGTTCTTCCCTTGTACTGTTCATCATCAGCCCAAGAGGCAATCCACCACCACCACAGTGGAGTAGGGTATTACACCACAACGGTGGCCCGAACCAGTATAAACCCCGTGTCTTTCTATGTTGTGAGTTCATTGAGTTCGTCTGTAAGATCTTAGCGAGCTAGAGCGTAGATCAGTAGGAGGGAAAGACTTTGCGCGCACCCAGTGTTCGAACCTTAAGGGTTTGACGGAACCCCACATCCGACAGAAACTAAACAGATGGCATTGACACAAAGCATGTCTAAACTAAGCAGATGACATCTTTGATGTATAGAGTAAGCAATGCAAGGCACCATATGCATGATATTACCAACATTAGCATGCCAAGTTAGAGCGAAGACCTCATGAGGTAAATAGGAGTGGTCTTCTGCTTCCGAATCCCCCTCAGAACAGTTATCTTCCTCTTGATTATGATCCGAAATGGGTGGAGGGGGTCTGCCTTTGCACCCACCATGGAGCGACATCTGCATGAAATTTTATTGCCACGCAAGGCTCGTCTGTTTTGCTCTACATGTTCAGTTCCATTGTGTACAATAACTGACATGCATAGGAATAAAACATAGTGAGACTATGTAAGGAGTTCATGCACGAATCTAGAGTGAAGGTAGCAAACTATGGATAGACCCAAAACCAATGATAGCAGGCAGATAATAGCTTTAGTTAAAAAAATACAGATAATGGCTCCTTTAATGTTTGTTTGCACCCAACATGAAACTCATAGTAGACACCCGAGATTAACTAGATAGTAGACATATAGTACTGATTGCTGCCCCAATATGTACCCCACAACCATTTAAAACCTGAAGTTTCAGCATAAGTTTGGACCTGAGTCGGAGTCTAATAGGTGAACACGATGATAAAGTAGCATGTCATCATATTACGAGATGCATAACGTAAGCAGACACGGAAGAGTGCGACCTCTCTTGCGGACCCATGTAGTCCTCAAGGTCATCTGCTCAGTTGATGATGGTAATGCAGTTGTCGTGGCTGCCGGCGGTGGGGAAGAATATCTGAGGCGGGGAAAGACAGTATGGAGAGCGGATCCTTGCTGTGGTGAGCCCTTCCGTTGTTGGAGCAGCTGAGCTGGGGTGGAACACAGCACCGCAGGAGCAGGACAAGCCACACAAGGTTTTCTTTGACACAATCTGTAATAGAAGTAATTGTGTAAGGGCTTGTTTGATTTTGAGGAGTCTAACAATGCAGGGATAGGAAATAGACAGGAATAGGATAGGAATGCACGTGCAAAATAGAGAATTTAAAAACACATGATTTCTGCCAATCTGGGTGTTTGGTTCACAAGAATGGGAAGATCATAGGATGCAAAGAAGCATGATGAGATTAAGTCAAACCACAAGAAGTGTACAACATCTTTGGCGAAGCCATGTCGATCTCCACGTGATTGGGTTGGCCGGTGAGGATGCTCCGACTGACTTGGCTGTCGGAGGAGGGGAAGAAGATCTTACGCGTCTGGAGATGGAGCCCGAGGTACTGCTCCGCTGTGATGGAGGGTTTCGTCATTGGAGCAGCTCCGGTGAGTTGTACGACACCGAGGCTGAAGCAGGACAAGAGAGACAACGTTAACCTGAGTGGAATTCTAATAGTATCTCCAATAGATGACGTAAAATACATAACCACAAACTTCTAGATGTATCCATTAGCCGCTCATCTCTGAACTTAACTGTCGAAACTGAATTTAACTGTCGAAATTGAACTTAACTATCAAAACTGAATTTTGCTGTCGAAACTGAATTTTACTCTCGAAACTGAACGCACTAGAGGTGAGGCTACAAGTCAGTCGACTGACTTTCTCATCTCTGGTCAGTCGATTTTGCAGCTGTTGGATATGAAATCAAGGGCCTGCAGTTCATCTTCAACCTCCACCCCCTGAGCTGGCAGCCAGCACCGGCCAAACAGCCGCCCCCACCGCCCGCGGCCGGCGGTGCACCGCCCCGCCCGCCCTGAAAACAATCCCCACCGCTGGTCCGCCGCCGCCCTAGCCATCCCTGTAGGTCCCCCCCTGTGCCGAGCTTTTTCTCTGACGATCCCCACGCCACCGCCCCACCACCGTCGGCGACCACCGCCCCCACCCTGAACCCTAAGATAGATAGTGGGGTACCTCTCCAGCAAGCCCCCCTCCCCGCTGCGGCTGGTTCTTCCTTAACTCCGGCGAGCCCCCCCACCCCCACCCCCTTAAAATCGACTGACCCAAAAGTCGATTCAGTCAACTGAAGTGTAGCTAAATCGGAGCAGCATCGCAAGCAAGAGCAAGAGTGAGAGCAGCAGCACGAGGAAGAGCAAGAGCAAGAGCAGACTAGGAAGGGGACCGAGAGCAAGAGCAGAGCAGCAGTGTGAGCGAGAGCTAACACTACTAGGGAAAAGCCTATACACAGAATTTTACCAGTAGTGCTGTACAAAATCAAGCGCTGCTGCTACTTAGTAGCAGCGCGCGTGAATAAACCGCGCTACTGCTATGACTTTAGCAGTAGCGCGTACTAGCGAAAAGCGCTGCTGCTATGTTCAAACTGGGCGCACATGGCTAGCCCAACCTAGCAGTAGCGCGTATAACGGCCCAGCGCTACTGCTAATCTCCTTAGCTGCAGCGCGCTTACGTGTAAAGCACTGCTGCTAATGGAAATAAAATAAAGTGAAAAACAAGTAGAAAAGTAAATGAAAATGAAAGAAATAGAAAAAGGAGAAAGGGAAAAAATAAAATGTAAAGAAAAATAAAAGAAAAAAGGGGAAAAAGGAGAAAGGAATAGCAGTAGCGGGTTTCAGTAAACGCGCTCTAGCTAACTTAGCTATAGCACGTTTCCGGAAATGTGCTACCGTTACGTTTCACTTAAACAGCGGTTTCCCCCCACCCCGCCCCCAGCCACCAATTCTTTCCCAAATCGTCCCTCGCCCTTGCCGCCGTCTCCTCACCGCCGCCGCCCGAGGCCGTCCTCAGCCTCACCGCCGCCGCCCGAGGCCTTCCTCAGCCTCACAGCCGCCGCCCAAGGACGCCCTCCACGTCCGTAGGTGCCCTCCACCTCACCACCGCCCGAGCCCGTCCAGGACCGCCCTTGCCCGTGCCCGAGCCCGCCCTCTTCGCCCCTGCCTCCGTCACCGAGCACCTCCCCGCCACCGTCTCTCCCCTCTCTGTAAGTCCCCCACCCCTCCCCCTCACTCATCTCTCTCTGTATTTTAGAGAAAAAATTAGATGTTAATTAGATGTTTTTCAGTTAGGGCACTAGAGTTTTGCTAGGTTAATTAGGTTAGTAGTGCTGCTCGTAGTATTGGTACAGTAGGTTAATTAGGTGATGTTAAATGAATAACCTAAATGAATGAAATTAGTAGTTAACTGAATTTTTTTTCCTTTCATCATTATAGAGCACTAAAGTTAACTGAATTTTGTTCTATTAATAGTTAAATGAATTTTCTTCTACACTGTTTGCACATGTGGTTGCTCGTGTATATTTGGACACTGTTTGCAGGGAATGATGTTTAGTGGCCTATGTTTTGCCGGAATGTTGATTCATTTCTTTTCCGGAAAATTTCAGGTTCTCGATTTGTCCACTTTTTAGCAAAGCTCATGCCGAAATTTTCCGTGAATTTCGGCATGACTTGTGCTACAAACTAGGACATATCGAGTGCCCGTGATTTGCCGCACCAGGAAGGAGTCAACATTCCTGCAAAACAATAGGCCTTTTTTATGTCATTATTCATTTTATTAGGTCTAGAATTAATTGACTACATTTAATCATAGGAAACATGGCTAGCAACGATGAAGGACAGGGTTCTGGTGATTGCGACGACGCCTACCGGGCGGCAGATGAATTCTTTAGCCTTACCGATGATCAACCGATGTTATTGTTGGGCCCACCGGTGGCATCGGGGACTGAGACTGACACGCAGATCGGTGCTGAGACTGAGACCGGCGCTCAGACTCAGACCAGCATTGAGACCGGCGCTGAGACTGAGACCGGCGCTGCCCCAGGGAGCGGAGCCAGTGTAGAACCGAAAGCAAAGAGGCAACGGGTTTCTAACAAACTCAGGACTACTAGAGTGGTGGTAACGGAGGCGGACGATGGCAATTTTGAGCCAACAGCGCCCGAGGAAGTGCGTCGATGCTACGGCAATCAAATAGGCTGCATCGTACGGATAACCGCCACCATCAACGATGAGAAACTACAGAAGATAGAAAATATGAGGAGCTCCCTCCTAAAGAAGTTTCACCAGATATTCTTGTTCCCGGGTCGGAATGAGAAGGATTATAAAGATCCAGATGAGGACCCGGCAATGAAGAAGATAAACAAACACGCCCATGACCAAGTTTAGCGACGCGTTGGCCGCCTGGAAAAATCGAGTGAAAGCAAGGATCATCGACAAGAAGGAACCCTAATCCGAGATTGTAAAGGATAATCCGACAATCACGGAAGAGCAGTTTCAAATATTCAAGGAGGCTTGCGAGGCCGAAGATGCCAAAAAAAGTCTAAGTACATGAAGGGGCTTCAAGAGAGGAACATTGGGAGCCACCACCTCGGAAGCCATGGTTACGGCGGAAAGAGGTCCAAATGGGCCAAGGAGGACGCGGAAGCCGTGAGTCTGGGCATCCTAGACCCCTTGGCGGAGTTCACTGTTCCGTAGGAGCGTGACGTCCTCAGGGCCCGCACCGTTGGGACCTAGTGAAAAAGGTTTACGAGACAACACCGGTCATTACGGAGTTCATGAGACTGCTGGTAATTTTAGTTTCTGATCAATTCGACTGCACACGTTAGTCATATTTGTAAACGAACGTTGTGCCTTTTGTAGAGAGAGCAGCACAGGATTGCGGCCGAAAGCGACTCGCCGTCTGAGGCATTGGCGAGGCCCAAGTGGGACACTCCATTCAACCGGGCGTTGATCATATTGAAACAACAACCGGTGGATACTCGACCGTTGTATGGACGCGTGCACGGTGTCGGAGACGGCGCCACGTGGAAGAAGTACTACCGTGAGACCACGGAGGAGAGAAAGGAAAGACGGAGGTTAAATAAAGAAAACATCGACAAGAGGGTTGAGATTGCGGTTGAGAAGAAACCAACTGAGACTGTCGCAACAGCGGTAGCTACCGCAAAACAGGTGGCTTTAGATATTTCTACTACCTTGGTTCCGGCCGTTTTCAATTGGACCAGGCAAAATCCAAAAAAAGATGCAGCGGACTTTCCCCTTGCTGACTTCTTGGCGGGGAGCAGCTCAACTAGCGTTGCACCAGCACCTGCAGCTGCACCTGCTCCCGCACCGGCTCCCGCATCGGACGTGCTAGGCGGTGCTTCGTCTTTGGCTGAGGTCGACGCCCTCACGGTATCTGTCACACTGGCCCCCTTCAGTATAAATGTATAATCTCCCGTTTTCGTTGCCTTTCGGATGTCTCACGTCGCAGACTATTCTTTGTAGGCCAACGAAACCCCGTGCACCATATTGTACACCATCGGCGACCAGAAGGTGGACGTGGGGAAGGCGACGATAATGGAGCCGAAGGAACCATTGTTCCACAGCCGGCCGATCCCCCCGAACGTCTTCAAGGTTTCCGTGGCCAGTGTCAAACCGGGCCATGAGAATTTGCCTCCTCCAGTACTACTGGGGGATGCCGACGAGACACCGTGGCGGCTTGGTGATTGTTGCAATGCTGGGTGGGTCCTGTTGTGGCCAAAGAGTCTACTTCGTCTAGAGGCGGCCGGGAGCACACCCACGAGCACGTAGCCTCAGCAAGGTATGAACATCAACACCCCACCTAGCCAATTATCGTCGGGTGTCGGGTTGGGTGATAGCGGACGGGGTAAGGAGGAGGCTCCATTAGTCGCTGATGACGTCGCCATGGATGAGGATGAGGACGACGATGGCGCCGCTGAACAGTATGTCTATACTGGCGCCTCCTCAGGGTTTGAGCGTCATGAGTCGGTGCCTGAATTGCCGTCTCAACATATTATGGACGACCTTCCGGTAGTAAAGAAGTTTAGGAAGAGATCGAGGAAAGGCAAAAAAGTTGTTTCTATGATCCAGCCGCCTAAGCAGCCTCGGCTTTAGGACCGTATAGATATCCCCGGTGCGGATAAATGGCATATCCCCGGTCAACCAATCCTACCTGCAACAGCGCTACGGGCCAGATTCGGCGATCTAAAGAGACTTCATGACGATGTGCTGCGGGTAGAGAAAGACCTCATCGCCTCGAAAGATCCAGGATACCCACTCTACGTGGTTAACGTTCCGCGGAAAATGTCGTACGTCGACAGCTTCCCCGTGGATAAGTTCTTCCTCCAATTCGATTACATATTTGACATGTTTCACGTGAAGAAGCTGGATTTTACGTTTGTCCGCCTTTATGCCTTGCACATGAACTACATCATCGGGGTTGAGCAGATATCTCATATCTGTGTCGCTGACCCGTACTACATGCATGAGGGCTTCTTGGGAGTCTGCGCAAATCACCGTGAATACGCGAGGGATTACATCGTCAACTTCATGCTCACCAATAAGGACAAGGAGGCGATTCTCGTGCCTTATCATCCCGTGTAAGTCATCCGCGCTGCTATCCTTCCTTCGATTTCAATCATTCATTTGCACGATGGAGGCTAATTAATTTGAGGACTTATTTTGCGCAGCGGCGGGCGCGCCATCCTCTTCATCCTCTACCCTCGATTCTCCCACGCTCTTTACTTGGACTCGTCGAAGAACATTCACAAAAAGGATTACACCGACATCAAGGATGTTCTCGACAGTGCTATGTTTTACTACCAAGCAAGGGGTGGAGAGGTCAGGGACAAGAAGACAAGGGGCGGCAGGGTCGCCTTCGGCCATAAGACCGACTTCTGCTGCATCCAGCAACCGAACGATCCTCTTAATGATGGATTCTATGTCCTACACCACATGCTGGAGTACAGACGGGATCACCAGAACCTTCGCATGTCACCTAGATCCGGCGATGCCCATATTCTGCAATGGGCAAAGGACATAGGAGATATCGAGGATCATCGACTTCGAGCTGAGTTCTATAACATCCAGCGCGAACTTGCCCAAATCATCATGAAGGAGGTCGTCGGAAAAACAGGGATGTTCTATGGAGAAGGACAAATGTCGCGGGAAGACGTCCGAACATGGATAGCCTCTCAGCGTCTCGACCTGAAGCCTTTCACTAGGCTCGGTGACTATCTCCCTGACTTGGATGGATGGAACGACATGTCGATATATGACAATGTGTGCGTTTAGTCCATACATTCTGTATGACAAAACTTTGAGTTATGCACGGTGAAACTTTATTTGTGATGTAATTAAACCGTCCTCCTCCTCGACTAGCGAAAATCACTCTAGTTAGGGCATTTTGGGGTAGGATGAACTTTGTTATTTATGCTTATGATATGTTGTTTTTATTTTTGCCAAGTCTGTCTCTTTCTGTTGCTCAACTATATATGTTGCATATCATGGACTCATGTGATGATGCAGGTGCATAGATCATAGATGGCGAACAAGTGCTATGCCAGGAGTATATATACGACAAGTGGCTAGAGTGTCAGGCCCTTCCGGTTTCCGAGCGACAGGCAGTAGTTAGTTTAGAGGTTCACGCTAATGCGAAAGGGGGATACGAACTCATGTTCTCAAAGTGATAGCTCTTCTCACGTATATCATTGTTTAGATGGATGACGATGTATTTGCATATCATTGGAGACTTGTATCGCTATTTTCGAGATGATGACGAGAGACCACTTTGTGTTGGATGATGATTCTGATGATGACATGATTTGATGAGACTAATTGTATGTATATGCTATGATTACATTTGTATGTGTATGATATGCTAAAGATTATTGTATAAAGCCTATTCAAATACAAAACAAATATGCAGGAAAAAACTAATAAATAAACTAGTAGTAGCGAGGGGGGAAATTTAGTAGTAGCGCCGCATTGTCAGTAGCGCGTCCCAGCAAACAGCGCTGTAGATAATATCAGTAGCGCCCTTTCCCAAAGAGCGCTACAGCTATTCATGTATAGCAGTAGCGTAGGACAACCGGCGCTACTGCTATACGTTAGCTGTAGCGCCTTATTAGTAGCGCCGGTGCCCGCGCTACTGAGAGGCCCAAAACCCTCGCTGCTGGTAGGCTTTTCCCTAGTAGTGAAAGCAGCAGCAGCTCCTACTGATGTGGACGTCGCCGCCAAGGGAGCGACGCCATGGAGGAAGTGGCCGACGACGCCGCCATGGATGGAGCCGCGTCTTGTCGGCTCGGGACCGAGCACCGGCAGCACCATGAGATTGAATCAAGAAGAAAATGCGGTGATTAGTGTACAACCTCTTTGGTGGCGCCGATTAGGCCGCTGCTTCATCCGAGGAAACGGTGATGATGACTCTCTTCCGGTGGTGCAGGTGAAGACGGCGGTGTGGGAATGGAGGTTGCGCGAAAGACGAGGGGAACATTGGGGCAGGTCCTTGGAGGTGGAGGACGGGGTGGCTGAACTGGCAGGACGACCAGATCGACGACGGATCCTCATCCGGTACGGTGGATGAGGGACGTTGAGGTGTTGATGTGGACGACGTCGTCGGGGAAGAGACTCCGGCTGGGTGGCGGGCGGAGGAGGGTGTGGGGCTTCGCGGGTTTTGCCGGCCTTGGTGTATGAATGGGTGGGCGGATGGGATGGGAGTGGGGGAACCATGGCTTAGGGACACGCTTGTCCGAAATGTGGGGTAAGTTATGAAAGTACCCCCACTGATTTGAGGCGGTTCTTTTGGCTCAGGGGTATCACGGGCATTCCGCGTGTCGGGATTTCACAGGAGGTGGGAGTTTTCGCGTGCGTTGTAATTTTGGAATAGCAAGGCGCGGGTTGAGATGGAGGGAGTTGTCAGAGCACAACGAGACAAAGATATATCTTAAATATTTCGGGCTAACAAGGCGCGAATTGAAATTTACGAACAAGCCTAATGTGTACTGTACCAAATCAATTCACACTACAAATGTCATTCAAAACTTTGAATTCATGTTATGTTCAATTAAAATATTTCGCTACGTGTATAATGCATGCAACCTACTACTCAAATGAACGTTTTAGTGCATTCCAAACGTATATACTACCGCTTCAATATGAACTAAATTTGAATTCGTTTCTCTATTTGAATAAGATCTACAATAATGATTGTTGTGTAGTCAAAGCATTTGAAATGTGTTTCTCTGTTTTAATAAGATCTACAATCATCATTATTGTCAAGTTAAACCATCGTTTGTGTATTATCTTCACAGCACACCACATGATTAGTCTCGAGTTACATATGAACTATGTGTACTATATGAACTCGAACTCGATTTTTTGAATCCACTTTATGTTGATTTCAAATCATAGTACATTTCAAGCTCTAGCTAGATCTTCACAGACTAAACCATGTCTCATATGTATAATGTGTTTATCACATTATGTACGGCGCCCCGCCCCCTACGCCTACAAGTATTTAGATGTGAGTTGCAAACACCACACATTACCACAAATTCAAATAAAATGTGAGAATGTTTGATATATAGTATTGTTTAGATGGTTCGATATTTAGTTGTAAGCTGAAAACGCCACACGTTATCACAAATTCAAATAAAATGTGAGATTGTTCAATGTATAGTATGGTTTAGATTGTTCAACATTTAGCTGTGAGTTGCAAACGCCATGCATCATCATATTATGGTAAAATATGTGCAAAACCACAACATGCGTATCACCGCTATATTCATGCATGCATATGTTTAAAACACTATGATCTCCTATTCAAATATATGAATCCACTTTCATATCAAATTATGATATTTGTTAGTCTCTTACACCCACACAATCCTCTAACCTTTGTAGCTACCACTAACTTTCTCTTGTGCATGCACACGCCCTCCTCGCCCTCCGCCTCCCTCAGCATTCTATCCATCGCGCACATTCATTTTTTTCTTTAGGTCGTTCTCCCACAGTATCCAAAACTCCTTTCTGGCACACATCGATCGATAAACCTCTCCAGTGATGTCTGCCTACAACATACACACGCACCTTCAATCTCCTCCTTTATATGTCCTTGCCTCGTGTCTCTCATATGATCCCACACCCGTGTAAACTCTCGCCCCTCTTTTCATCAACCTCACAACCACACACTCCTCCCCCTATCTAGCTAGTAGTTGGGCCACTCGCACCACCTCCTAGCTCCATTCTCACTGTCTATCTGTCTCGCCGGGCCTTATTTTCCTCTAACAAATGGATGTACACCGACCGATCTCCCGCTATACATATAGCTAGCTAGGTCCTTATAACTCGTTTTTTCCCATGCGTCGATCGATCTACCTCATTAGTTATGTCTCTCCCTTCCTCCGACAAACAACAATTGATCTACCGATCTAGTTAGGTTTGCTTACCAAACACATGGTTCCCCTTCATCATCCATGGATGTGTCCTGATAGATCTATCATGCACAGGCACACACAGAAACACATCCCCACTCTTATTGATAATATTGTAGTTCCACCCTCAGTTTGTCTAGTAGGCCTCTCCCACCATCTTCGAGAAGCAACTCCATCACCCATCCAGCACTCTACCCCTCTCCCTCCCTCGCTCTCTCCTCTCTCTGTCTGTGTCCCATCCTATTTCTTGTCCTTCCGTTATCTATGGATGTCGACCGATCTCCCTTAAGACATAGCTGGGTCTCTCCTTCTCAACACATATACGAGTCGTTCTACCTCTATAGTTAGGCATCTGCCTACCCCTCTCCTACACACACCGATACATCGAGCGCTCTAGTCATGTCTCCCTGCCACACACAAACTTGACATGTGCCCTCTGACGTTCCGGTAGCTAGGTCTGTCGCCCTATATCTTTGACTTGCACACACACACAATTTTGATGGCTCTCTTCAACGATCTCGCACCCACCCACTTGATCCTCTCTTCGACTCTATCGACATCTATGACCCCTCCCTCTCTTCTCGTGGATCGCCCAACCCTCTATTTACATGATACGGATAGGCCTCCATTTCACACACATTGCATGCAAAATTTTGTTTGAGATGTCATCAACACATATTCCCACAAATACATTCACGAAATCAACCTCCCCCCCCAAACAAAAAACATTCACGAACGCACAAGCCATTTGTCTAGGTTTGTATCTCTCACACACACCCACGTAGGTGGGGGACGTGCACGGAGATAAGAGGTGCACTCACGACGCACGTACTCCCATCTCCTTCCCAACCACACCCGTGCGGGTACACGGTGGAGCTCATTTCTGTACGAAAAGGCAGCCCACGTGGTAATTTGACATGTGTACTGTTTGTCCACTAGATGGAGGGAGGATCGTCTACCACGGGTGAACAAACAAATTGTGACTTGACGCGTTATGTTAAAAAAGAGGCAAACCATGTGGGGCCTACCTTAGAGGCAAGGCTCTATACACTGGAGTACTTTTGATGTGTCCCGTCAACTCACAGAACGAGGAGAAGCTTGCTTGTACGCCGTCTCCCTCGCCCACGGACACGGTGGCTCACAGGATGATGGGCAGCTTGCTTACTATGCCTTACGCCCGCTCCCTCGCCCACGCGCGCAGTGGCTCGCAGGACGAGGAGAAAATTTTACTGTACTCCCTCCGTTTACTCCTCGTCCCTACCTTGGTTAGAGAGATTATCATATTCTTTAGAATATATGTCCTTTAGTATATTTCAATATGAAATACTAGTACATACTCCAGACATATTTTAGAGTGTAGATTCACTCATTTTGCTCCGTATGTAGTCCATATTGAAACGGACGTAATATTACACACTCTCCCTCGAGCCTCGCCACGTGGTGGACGTGCAGCAATTCATTCGGTCTCATATAGCCATTACGATATATACTGCAATACCATTATTGCTCGACTTCCCGAAGAGGCGAAGAGCCAATCGCAAGGTTAATAGTTTGCAGATGCCAAGCGCAAGGTTTATAGGAGAATGAGTAGTAGGTGCCGCGTCATTTATAAATAAAGTTGTAGTGTGAGGTGGGCCATGTAATCACTAAGCTTGCATGTTTTCACTACTCTTGCACTCCTCACCGTAAGAATGGAGAAAATTGTAATCTAGTAGTACCTCCTTTCGCCAAAAGCGTGGGACATCCAGCAGCCCTACCACCTTAGTAATAATGACCAATGAGCCATCAAATCACATAGACCCAGCAGTAAGTTGGACGGACGAAGCAACCATCACTCTTGAATCCGCTTCTCCCTTCAACGCAAGCGCCAGTGAGAGGTCGCGTCTGCTCTGCCCGGGCATGAATGCGGCACCGATTCTTTGGAGCGGCGCTGACCGTTTCGGGTGGGAAGCATGCGCGGGCGATGGAGGGGCTTTGGGTGGGCTAGGCTGGTCAGGAGCGGGCGTGGCAGCTGTCCGCCTGTCCCTACCGGACGCCCGGAAACGAGAGGATGCACCGACTCTCACGGCTAAAATTGTACACTACACACCATCTCTCTATATGAGTAGGTCGATCTGTCGCTCTCTTTAACACACACATGCTATTAAACACACACACGCACGCACACGCACACACAGGTTCATAGAATAGGAAAAGCATGCGAGTGCAAAGCCACAGGAAGTGAGATACAAATGGAATACGTAAAAGAAGAGAAGAGGTGACGAATATTCCATCAAACCTAGACTGAGGAGTAGTACTCCCCCCGTCTAGGTGTTAAGTCATCCTACGGAAATCAGATATTCCCAAAATGTTTAGGCGTCATCCATTAACTTCGCATCTCAATCCCCTCCTGGCCTCGTTGCTAGCGAGTGTTGTTACTTAGGGAGCGTTTGGATCCTTAGCAAAAACAGCTTATAGCATAGCCGGGCAAGGTTAGGCATTTGGAATTTTTAAAATATGTTAGCTTTCGTGGGCCAGCTAGCTTGGGTGGGCTAGAAAAACCTTCCTAGCTCAGGAGAGTCAGATCGGCTCGCTTCCGACGGCAAACTTCGCGTAGTAGTAACATAGACTAGTAACATATGCATGTTGTACTAGTCCAAGTTACTCACCACTATGACCAGCCTAAGAAATGTAACCAAACGCTCCTTACTCTGCCTTGTTATCTCCCCCGGAAACCCAATGCAAGGAGCGAAACTACGCGTTGATCAGTCAAGAAATCAAAGTCGGCTTGCATGTCAGTTAATACGTGGCCCTGCATGGTAGCTAAAATGGCATCTCTTAGTTGTTTGGATTAATTGTTGCGTTTAGAGACAGAAATCAGGGCTTTGATTCGAGGAATGACCGGTCAAATTTCTCCTTCTCCTCCAATCTTCTTGCACCTTGGTCCCACTGCACGTTCTAACATGACTTATTACACCTAGAAGGAGGGAGTCATACAAGATATGGTGGCACTCTGACTTAGGTCGAATACAAGTGCCCAAAACTGTGTGCATGTTATAATAAGGATTCACTTAAAATAGTACGTGAGCGAACAGAGGGATCAATTGGACAGTGTTCCCGAGCAGTAGCGAGATGTGTGAGGTAAGATACACCACTGGTGCTTTTAATTTTTCTTATTAATTTGTTTGTTTCACCCTCTGACTGGTGGGACCCAACGTACTACATGCAGAGAGGTAAGGTGACTAAGGCTGCATTATTTCTGCACCATTGTGGATAGTCTTACCACCAAAGCCACATCACACGATTATGATTTAAATCCCAATGACTCCCACACACACGAAGAACGCGGCATGCTTGTCACACGTATGCAGGAATGTATAAAAGGTTATTTCCCTCTGGTTGAACATAACGGGACAGTTGTGTAGCTGGTTAGCCTGTTCGCTCATCAAATTTGAGGTCTCGGGTTCGATAACTACACTTGAGCATAATTCGTGCCAGGAGGATTCTTTGACTGGTCAAAATGGATGGATACGGAGCTATACGACCTATAGTGACCGTATAATCACCTCATCACCTATAAGCTGCAGCCTCGGCGCTTGTTTTCTAGGGTTTGCACTCTTCACACTCTCTCCAGTATATACATACACACTGGAGCCTCAGCGCTTGTAGTTGCTCTCTTCACACTCTCTCACCCTCTCCAGATCTAAACAAGACTTCGTTGGCGTCTCTCTCTCCCCTCACTGCTGGTCTGCTTGTAGTTGCTCTCTTCACACTCTCTCACCCTCTCCAGATCTAAACAAGACTTCGTTGGCTTCTCTCTCCCCTCACTGCTGGTCAAAGAGCTAGCAAGATCCGTCTACCGAGAAGGGAAGGAGGCTTAACGCTGTCGCCGTCGGCGAGGGAGGGAATCCACTACCGGCGTAGCTATTCACTTTCACCCAGCGGCGGCGCGGGAGGGCCTCCGACCCCTTCTTCTTCGCCACCTTACATAGTGTCGGTCGAACGGCCTCCGGTTGCCCACCGAACCACACCCCAAGAACTTAAGGTATAATTTTCTTATTCCACATGCATTGCTCTAGCTGCATGTGGGATTTTTCTGCTTCTGCACTCGAATCTAGGAGTTGGATCAAACAGGAAAGTAGTGGGGAAAGTTGTATACCATGAATGGTTCAAAGAGGAAAGGAATGGAGGAAAGTAGTGGGAGAAGTTGTATAGCATGAATCTAGGACGTGGTTCAGAAAGGAAAGGAAGGGGGAAAGTAGTGGGGAAAGTTGTATCGCATGAATCTAAGATGTGGTTCAAAGAGGACATGAATGGGGGAAAGTAGTGGGGAAAGTTGTATAGCATAAATCTAGGACGTGGTTCATAAAGGAAAGGAAGTGGGGAAACTACTAGTACAGACTGGCTATCCAGCACCTACGTTGGTCGAAAAGGGAAAACAATGACAAACGAAGTACGCACATCTGTAATGAACTGATCTTTTGTTTTTGGGGACAAGGTTGTAGAGTTTGAGCAGGACTAGATTTGCTGATCTCACATAGGGAAAGGTGTCTAAAGATAACAAAACCTGGGACCAACACAAATATGCTCCTTGGTTGTTTGTTCTTTGTTGCAACAGACTGTGCATCACCCCAGTACATCGGTAGATGCACATGGTGCTTGTGTGTCCACTGTCCCGTGCAACTCTTTAGTTGTTGTTAATCTAAGGAACTGTTTGGTTAAAAACTCCATAGTCCCTACCTGCTTGGTTCCACGGACTAAACATGGACTAGAGGTTATTAAATGACATGCTAAAAGACCATGTTACCCCTAGTAATGAACTAATAGAGACAAGGTGCGATGCGTGGCAGGGGTAACTATTGGAAAAAGTCCCACAAAGACTCTTCCTCGGGGTCTTCTTTCTTTAGTCCCAAATGCCCACTTTTAGTCCCTAAAAGTCCCTCCTGTTTGGTTTAGATGGGACTGACACGGAGCTTTTTTAGTCCCTCCGCCAAAATGTCCCTGTAAACAAGCACCCTCTAATAATACCACTAGAAAATTGATGCAATGCCACAGTTAAAAGCAAGCTACATGTTTAACGAATTTTATTGTTAATATAATCTCTGTGTTAATATTAATCAATGCCACCATTTGAGAAATGCTACTATCTTGCTTTCTTTCCCATTTAGATAAGGTATATGCTTCTTTTTCTTGGCTTCTGTGTCATCCACCATTATTGACCACTAGTTGTTTCCTTTGCACCTCTGTGTAAACAGGGTTATCTACTTCACCTCGTTGCCATTGTGACCTTTTGTTGCACTGCACAAAACTCTTTTGTTTTAAGAGTGATTTGTGCAGTTCAACCAAAGTGTCACACCGACAACGTTGCTTGATTGCTTGATCTTAGTGGAACTACACAAGAGGAGATCTTACTTCCTGTCCGTGTTGGCAAATTTGGTTCAGATCTTCTTCTTGTGAGTTGTTTGAATTCTGCGTCATGAGAGGTCAGTACTAGCCTTCTTTCACATGATTCTGTAGTGTGGTTTCATATGTTGTGCTACTTGTACGGTAATGTTGCTTGATTTTAGTGAACTGCAAAAATGGAGACAAGACTTCCAACCTGTATGTGCACCGCAATATCCCATTGAGGTAAGATAAGGATATTTCACAACTGTTGGCTTGTATTTTGCCACTTTCATCAGAAAATTAATGCCATTTTTTAGTGCTATACTTGTGCAACCTAATTGACATGCCAAATCTTACATTGAAGGCGAAGCTTGTCTGTTATTGAACCAAGTGATGAAGGGGAAGAACAAGCGGAAGAAAAACAAAAATCAACTCCTGGTGCTGTAATGAAGCACTGGAACTGTGATGACACAAGTAATGATATAGTTTTGCATCTTAATTTATTGCTATAGCTGGAACGAGCAATTGTTTTGCCACTGATTTGATCTCACTCTTAATGTAATACGTAATTATCTCTAGTTGTGCAAACAGGGATCTTCTTTGAAGATACCATATATTTTAGTCGAACTGCACAAGAAGATGTTGGAAACATTAATCTAATCGAGGAATATATAGTAAGCATGTCCACCACAATAGATAGCAACAGATGGTTCCGGAGAAGTGCTTCATCTGTATGCTCTACACAATAAGCCTCCTGACAAAGGTTGGTACTCGCCCACTAATTTCATCCATATGATTGAGCTTTGTCATCTCTATCGGTGTTGTGCTACTGTTTAGATACTGTCATCAAAAGTGGTATTGTCCTTGAGAAGTGCTTCATCTGTGCTATTTTAAATATTTCCTTTCCTTTTTTTCGAGCAAACAGGGATGCTAGAATTTAGTTATCCTCTTGTCTTTGCACAACAGGATCATCCTCCTCTAAAGAATAATATAGAGTACATGAAGTGACTAGTTCCGATTATGCCAGGATGAAGAAGCCCTGTCTATCTTCTCATCAGAAGGAGCAGCTGAAGGATGGTTACATTACCCCCCACAAGACCAAACTAACTTCAGCTTAGAAGGACTGACAAATCTCCATTTTCTTGCGGTGATGCACGAGTACAATGTTGTTCTAGGATTCTTTCCGATGAGTTCCATTTTTCTAAAAGTGTGCTCTACATGGACCATGTAGGTGCCTGTTTAAACTGTCAATTCATAGTACAGTTTGCTTTATACTAATCACTTCTTTTGTATTCGTGCAAACAGGGGTGCTGAGCTTGATTTCAATGGGAACTGCACAAAATGTTCATGAATACATCGAATCATTCATTTGCACCACAAGAAAGGAGGTGCCGATAAGTTCAAGGCATTGCAACATATAAGGGCGAAATCATACAAGCTATGCGCGAATTTGGTTGATTTTGGTGGAACTGCACAAAAAGAACAACCGGTTTATTTAGCACGAGGTGCCATGTCAATGTCCGAACTGATGGCAAACCCTGCTGTAACATCCCAAATTTTCAATTTGGAATGTTATACATTAGATCATCATTGCATATCATGTTTTATTGCTTTTCCGTTCCGTAATCCTCGAAATCCTAAGAAACTCTAGTACCCTTGGAGAGAGTTGGGGATTTCCCGGTTTTCATATTTGATTCTTTTATCAAATTTTGAAACGATGATTTTGGTTTTGATTATTTTTCTCTCCGAAAATATTTCATATTAAAATACAAGAGAGAAGATAATATGACTTCTCCAAAATAAATGAAATATTGGAGGAAAAATATTAAAATCAAATATTTGTTCTATTTGGATTTTATTGCAATTTTGTTTGCATTAGAAAAATTGCACGTTTTCAAAATTGCATTTTAGGGCCAAGAAAATGTTCATCTCGTTCTAAATATTTTATTTAGACGGTGAAAATTTATTTTGGCATTTTTAGATATTTATTTATTTTTCTAGGATTTTATTTCGGTCGGCGAATTTTATTCCTAAGGCCCAGCCGAGCCAGGCCGCCGCCGCCGCCTTCCACGCGCGCGTGCCGCCGCCGCCGACTCGGACGAGGAGTCCGAGCTGGACTCCACCGCCGCCGCCTTGGCCCCTCCTCCAAGCCGCCCCGCCCCGCCCCTTTATATACGCGCCGCCCGAGCCCCCCACCCCCACAACCACCGCCGCCCCGCGCCAAGCCCTGCCGCCCGCGCCGCCTAGCCCCGCCGCCCGCGCCGCCTAGCCCCGCCGCCCGCGCCGTGCCTAGCTGAGCGCCGCCGCCGCCCCCGCGAGCCGCCGCTCCACCGCCGCACCTCGCCTCGCCGGACCTCTCGCCGGAGGTAGTCGCCGGACTCCGCCGCCGGTTTTTTTATATAAAACCGTTCGGTTTTCTTAGAAACCCTAGATTCGTTTTTTCGTATTCACCGGTTTTTCTCGGTTTTCCTAGTTAGCGGACGTTCGTCCGAACGTTCGTTTTCACGAATAGTTCTTCTCCCATTAGATACATCTAACGAACGCTCGTTCGTTAGTCTGTTCATCAGTTTTCTTTTCTCGGATTTATTCCGCGATTTCTCTGATCATGATTTCTGGTCTGATCTTAGTTTCTGTTTTTCTTTTTGCTCGTTAGTCAGAATCAGGCGATTCAAGCGCCTAGAGTTTCATCTCGAAACCCTCTTTCTGTTTAACCAACTCAAACAAGTTTTCTCTACTGTAAAATTTGACCTAGTTTCATATTAGTAAACGAAGCTTCTTTCTTTCGCCGTTTGAGTTTCGTTGCTCCATTTGATATGATTCTTTTTGTGAATCGGAGTTCTTAATTTGAACTTTCTGGTCAACCTCTTTTATTTGAATTTTGCTTGTGCATCATTGATTGTTACTTATGTATGCTATTGTTTGCTTGTGATAGAACACCCGGAGTGCGAAGCGTGCTACTATGAGTCCCTAGGTTTCCCAGATCGTCAGCAAGGCAAGTAACACTTTGATCATACCCCTTTATCACCCAGTTTTTATGCATTAGTTCCAATCCTCAAACATTGCGTGATTAGGATGTCATTAACTTGTGGGTTGGGAAGTAGTTGATGAGGTAGAACCTATTGCCCTGTTACCTTCAAACCCTTGGGAGTTACTCTACGTGTTGCTTATATTACTATGCTAGGCTATGCTCGTAGACGTGGTTTGGGTTTGAGTGAAATCCATGACAGATGTGAGATTGTTAAATTAATGGTTCAACTTAAGGTGGCAACTTAATCAAACAACTGGGTGGATTGAGGCACCTGGAGTACCCAGTGTTGCCTGTATTTTTTTGGAAATCCCGGAGTACCCGTGTGAACTTCCTATGGACTTCCACCCAGGCTCAAAGGGAACTGAGATGATTCATGCTAGAAACTTCCGTGTGCAGCCACAAGCTATTATGGGCTCTAGCATAGTTGAGTAAGTTACGTGAAGCTCTAGAAGAGGCAGATCAGCAGGTAGTGGGATGTAGGTTTGGTATGGTCTGTCCGGAGTAGAGAGTTAATGTTTCTGAAAGACTGTGTCTCGGTCATCTGTTTCTCAAACACCTTGTAGTGCGGGAAATCCAACGGAGGCGATCGAGTCTTGTGGGGAAAAGTGTGCAAACCTCTGCAGAGTGTATAATCTAATCATGGTTAGCCGTGTCCCCGGTTATGGACAATTATTGAGTATCTAGTACTTGGGTTATCACATGTATCTCATCATGTTTAATTAATATTGTTGCGTTGTTAATCACTTTAATTGGGATTGAGTTGGGGGAACCTTCTCAATGATGTTTCAACTACCATGATAGTAAAATTAAAAATCTATTCCTTTGTTGTAGGGAAAAATTGGCTTTTCGCAAAAACTATAACCATGGAGCATTCCACCAGCCATATATGCATATAGTGATAGCATTATTTCGTTCTTGCTCTACTGTGTTATATTGCCAGCATATTCCATGTGCTGACCCGTTTTCGGGCTGCGAAGTATTATGTTGCAGACTTTTTAGACGAGGAGTAAGGTTCGTTAGGTCGTTGCCATGCAGCTCAGCTATGCCGTTGGAGTTGATGGACTCACTTTATCTTCCAAGACTTCCACTTTATCGTATCAGATGGTCTTAAGCCATATTATTGTGATTAGTTCTCTCTTGAGACATTCGATGTATAAGTGTGTGATTGCTACTCTGTTATAAATCCTTCGAGTACTGTGTGTGTCAGCATTACCAATCCAGGGATGACACTGAAGCACAGAGACTTGACCATCTGAGGTCGGGTCGCTACAAGATGGTATCAGAGCACACGCTGAGTGTAGGACACGACCACTAAGATAAACCCTAGGTCACACCTCTCTTCTCATTTCTGACCCCTCTCAATTTTCTACTCTTTAGGATGACAGAGATGAAGAACAAGTTTGCACAACCGAATGAAGACACACCTTTTGGACGTCACTTGAAGGAAGTCACTAGGTACTTGAACATTGGAATACCAAGCTTCACCGGGACGTACAACGCCACTTTACCTGAAGAGGAGCGCTGGAGGATTCAAGTACAAGCTCCAGGAAGGACGTTCTTGCCAACTTCTAAACCCATAGAGTTTTCTTTCGAAGCACCCACCTGGAGTCTAGGCAAGAGCATGGCAGCCCACATTACCATTGGACGCATTGGATAAGTTTACAACCGGGAGATTAAGGACACTATTTACCAAATATGTGGGCGCCGAGACGAGCAATGGGAAGTAATCAGCACCAGGAAGGATAGATCCATTGCAGCTTTCATCCAGGAGTTAAACCAGCACATCCAACGTCATGAAAACCAGATGTGCGCGGACATGATGGACTTGAAGAAGGCGAAGACTAGGATCATCGAACTTGAGGAAGAACTCAAGTTTGCACGAGATGGATATGAGGAGGTAATCAAGACACTACTAGAGAAGAATGACGACCTAGTTAAGAAGATCAGAGTATTCATGGGAGGACCAACACCGGGAGACCAAGACGAAGATCCCACTTGCCCGGACAACTACATCATCATCGACGACACCGATTCTGATCCTAGTGATGATGACTTTGAAGACGAAGCTGGAGCAGACATCATGGAGTCTTCCACCGATCAAATTTTCTAGATGACCACCATATGTTAGCAGTATTCCCCCATGTATTTAGTAGTAGTGGAACACTTCTGCGATAGTTCTGGACCGTTTGTATGCCCTTGCTTGATTGACTGAGTGAAATGATTGTGTTTGTGTCATGTGCATATGTGTACTGTTTTCTCATTAGACCTCTTTTCTATTCTAATCTCTTCCATCTAAACCCCTCAGATGCCTCCGAGACGTGACACCGGTTTTTCCTTCCCACCGGAGCTCACCCAGTTGATCCAACAGCAGAATACGTTGATGCAATTGCTAGTTCAGAATCAGGGCAACAACAACAACAACCCGCCGCCCGTGGACCACCTAGCCTGTTTTCTAAGGTTACAGCCGCCGGTGTTTTCCAGTAGCACCGAGCCCATAGTTGCGGACGATTGATACACCGTATTGGAAGGGAGTTGACCACCGCAGGTTGCACAGATTCTGAGAGATTGCGCTTTGCTGCACATCAATTGGATGGACCAGCAGCCTCATGGTGGGAGAATTACACAACCACTTTTCCTATAGCCAATGTCACTTGGGACCAGTTTCAGCAAGCTTTCCGCACAGCCCATGTCTCCACTAGAGCTATGCAAATGAAGAAGTGGGAGTTCTGCAACCTATGCTAGGGGAACCGTACTGTGGCTTAGTACGTTGATGATTTTAGCAAGTTATCACGCTACGCCCCTGATGATGTGGCCACAGATGCTGCGAAGTAGGAGAAGTTTATGGAATGGCTGAATGATGAGATGAGTATGCAATTGATGGTAGCAACCTTCAACAACTACCAGGAGTTGGTAGATAAGTCTCTTATGATTGAAGGGAAGCAGCAGCAGATTGAGAGCCGCAAGAGGAAGTATGGAGAGGGGAAGTATAACTCAGGAGCTCAGCAGAAACCTCGCCTAACCCCGAACTCGGGAGGACTTGTTCATAACCATGGAGGTCACAACCAGACTGGAGGAGGATCGCATGACCACAATGGTTCTAAGAATGGGAATGGGAACGGAACCAACAATAATCATAACTGCCCCAACCTAGCTACACCCGCCAAAAGGGACTTAAGTCATGTTACTTGTTTGAAGTGCGGGAAGACTGGACACTACGCCACGGAGTGCCCTGAAGGAAAGAATGGAAATGGAAATGGGAGCACTAGGAAGAGGCCAAATCCATTCAACAAAGGACAAGTGAACCACGTTAACGTGGAGGAGGTTGAAGAGCAGCCGGATGCGGTAATAGGTAAGTTTTTGGTTAAGTCATGTACCGCTCTTGTTCTTTTCGATACTGGTGCATCGCATTCGTACATATCAAGGGGATTCATGGATAAGTTTAAACTACCAACCCAAACCCTTAGGACCCCTCTTTTAGTAAGTTCACCCGGAGCGGAGTATATGGCCAGCCGATGGTGTGACCAGATACCCTTAACCATTGGTACACATGTTTTTCCATCCAACCTAATTATCTTGGAGTCACAAGGACTGGATGTGATATTGGGTATGGACTAGATGTCAAAGTTTGGAGGAAGCATTGACTATGCTAGTAAGTCATTTATCTCACCACCCCGGAAGGAGAAAGGATTAAGTATGTATCTAGGCATGTGCCTAGGAGGAGTCAAGTGAATGCCCTTACGGGAGTTGTTCAGGAGGAAGTGCCTGTAGTGAAGGATTACCCGGATGTTTTTCCAGAGGAGTTACTAGGCATGCCATCGGATAGAGACATTGAGTTTTTGATAGAATTGTTGCCAGGTACAGGACCAATATCCAAGAGACCCTATCGGATGCCCGCAAATGATCTGGAAGAAATTAAGAAGCAGATCAAGGAGTTATTGGAGAAAGGATGCATCTGAAGAAGTTCATCACCTTGGGGAGCCCCAGTACTTTTGGTTGAGAAGAAGGATAAATCCCTGAGGATGTGTTGATTATCGAGCATTAAATGAAGTGACGATTAAGAACAAGTACCCACTACCGATGATCAACAATCTGTTTGATCAATTGCAAGGAGCAAAAGTGTTTTCGAAGATCGATTTGCGATCGGGGTATCATCAGTTGAAGATACGGGAGAAGGACATACCGAAGACAGTGTTCACAACACAATATGCATTATACGAGTACACGGTCATGTCATTTGGACTGACTAACCCCCCTGCCTATTTCATGAGCATGATGAACAAGGTGTTCATGGAGTATTTGGAAAAGTTTGTTGTGGTGTTTATTGATGATATTATGGTATACTCGAAGAATGAGGAGGAGCACAAGGAGCATTTGCGCTTAGTTCTCGAGAAACTCAGGGAACACCAGTTGTATGCTAAGTTTAGCAAATGCGAATTTTGGTTGAAGGAAGTCGGGTTCCTTGGACATGTTATATCGGGAGAAGGTATAGCAGTAGACCCCAGCAAAATTCAGTCAGTCACTGAATGGTTGGCACCCACTTCAGTTAGCGAGATCCGCAGTTTTCTTGGACTCGCAGGATACTACCGGAGATTCATCGAGAATTTTTCCAAGATTGCAAAGCCAATGACTGAACTGTTCAAGAAGGATACTAAGTTTAAATGGACAGAAGATTGCGAGGCAAGTTTCCAGGAATTGAAGAAACGTTTGACTACAGCGCCAGTGCTAACACTGCCAGATATACATAAGGAGTTCCAAGTGTACTGCGATGCCTCACGCTTAGGACTTGGATGTGTGCTTATGCAGGACGGGCACGACAACTAAAACCTCATGAGTTGAAATATGCCACGCATGATTTGGAGTTAGCAGTCGTAGTACATGCATTGAAGACCTGGAGACATTACCTTATTGGAAACTGTTGTGATGTGTACACGGACCATAAGAGTTTGAAGTACATTTTCACCCAGAAGGAACTGAACCTTAGACAGAGGAGATGGTTACAACTTATAAAGGATTATGACATGAAGCTACACTATCATCCAAGAAAGGCCAATGTCGTAGCAGACGCTTTGAGCCGGAAAAGTTATGCTAATATCCTTGAAAGTAAGGGACTGCCAAAGGAATTAGCAGAGAATATCATGGAACTTCGATTGGAGATTGTTCCTAGAGGATCCGTTGCAACAATGGAGGTCCAGTAGACATTGCTGGACAAGATTCGCGAAGCTCAGAAGGAGGACAAGGAGATTGCCGAGATAAAGGAGAAGATGGGCAAAGGAAAGGCCAAAGGTTTTCGTGAGGATGAGCATGATACCTTATGGTTTGAGGACCGAATCTATGTGCCCAATAACCAGGAGATCAGGAAGTTAATACTTCAAGAGGCCCATGACTCACCATACACGATACACCCCGGAAACACCAAGATGTATTTGGATTTGAAGGAACATTTCTCGTGGACTGGTATGAAGAAGGATATTGCCGAGTATGTAGCCATATGTGATGTATGTCAACGCGTGAAGGCAGAGCATCAGAAGCCAGCAGGACTGTAACAGCCTATGCCGATACCCGAATGGAAGTGGGATAAACTGGGCATGGACTTTATCACCGGATTGCCCAGGACCAAAGTAGGATATGATTCCATATGGGTAGTTGTTGATCGCTTGACCAAAGTAGCTCACTTCATCCCAGTGAAAACCACCTATACGAGTGCAAGGTTGGCCAAGATATATATGTCCAGGATCGTATGTCTGCATGGAATTCCGAGGACCATCGTATCAGATCGAGGAACACAGTTTACCTCAAAGTTTTGGCACTAGTTGCACCAGACCTTGGGAACGAGATTGGAGTTTAGTACAGCATTTCACCCGCAAACGGATGGACAAACAGAGAGAGTCAACCAAATTTTGGAGGACATGTTGAGAGCCTGTGTGCTAGATTATGGATCTAGTTGGGATGACAATTTGCCATACGCAGAGTTTTCCTACAACAATAGCTATCAAGCCAGTTTGAAGATGGCACCGTTTGAAGCCCTGTATGGACAAAGGTGCAGAACACCGTTAATGTGGGACGAGGTAGGAGACTGACAGTTGTTTGGACCAGACTTGATCAAGGAGTCTGAGGAGAAGGTTAAATTGATTCGTGACAGACTGAAGATTGCTCAGTCCAGGCAGAAGAGTTATGCTGACTCAAAACACAAGGAGGTAACCTATGAAATTGGAGATCGAGCATATCTGCGAGTATCACCCTTGCGAGGAGTGAAACATTTTGGAGTTAAGGGAAAGTTAGCCCTGAGATTTGTAGGACCGTATTGTATTTTGGAACGGATGGGAGAAGTTTCCTACAAGTTGGAGTTACCCGAGGGATTGTCAGGAGTTCATGATGTGTTTCACATTTCACAGCTGAAGAAGTGTCATGCTGCGATGGCAGATATACCGCTAAGAGATACAGTACCCCAAGAAGCGATTCAGTTGGACAGTGATTTGACTTATGAGGAGAAACCAGTTAAGATTCTTGAGTTTGCCAGCAGAGTCACCCGCAGTAAGGTTATCAAGTTTTGTAAAGTTCAGTGGAGCCACCATACCGAGGATGAAGCCACCTGGGAACGAGAGGATGAACTCCGCAAAGACCACCCGCACCTATTTTCTAGCCAGCCCGAATCTCGAGGGCGAGATTCATCTTAAGGAGGGTAGGTTTGTAACATCCCAAATTTTCAATTTGGAATGTTATACATTAGATCATCATTGCATATCATGTTTTATTGTTTTTCCATTCCGTAATCCTCAAAATCCTAAGCAACTCAAGGACCCTCGGAGAGAGTTGGGGATTTCCCGGTTTTCATATTTGATTCTTTTATCAAATTTTGAAACGAGGATTTTGGTTTTGATTATTTTTCTCTCCGAAAATATTTCATATTAAAATACAAGAGAGGAGATAATATGACTTCTCCAAAATAAATGAAATATTGGAGGAAAAATATTAAAATCAAATATTTGTTCTATTTGTATGTTATTGCAATTTTGTTTGCATTAGAAAAATTGCACGTTTTAACAATTGCATTTTAGGGCCAAGAAAATGTTCATCTCGTTCTAAATATTTTATTTAGACGGTGAAAATTTATTTTGGCATTTTTAGATTTTTATTTATTTTTCTAGGATTTTATTTTTGTCAGCGAAATTATTTTTCTTCTAAAAGTTCCCGCGCCCGACTGGGCCTAAGGCCCAGCCGAGCCAGGCCGCCGCCGCCGACTCGGATGAGGAGTTCGAGCCGGACTCCACCACCGCCGCCTTGGCCCCTCCTCCAAGCCGCCCCGCCCCGCCCCTTTATTTACGCGCCGCTCGAGCCCCCCCAAAGCCACCGCCGCCCCGCGCCAAGCCCCGCCGCCCGCGCCGCCTAGCCCCGCCGCCCGCGCCGCGCCTAGCCGCCGCCGCCGCAGCCGAGCGCCGCCACCGCCGAACGCCGCCGCCGCCCCCGCGAGCCACCGCTCTGCCGCCACACCTCGCCTCGCCGGACCTCTCGCCGGATGTAGTCGCTGGACTTCCGGCGCCGGTTTTTTTATATATAAAACCATTCGGTTTTTTTAGAAACCCTAGATCCGTTTTTTCGGATTCGCCGGTTTTTCTCGGTTTTCCTAGTTAGCGGACGTTCGTCCGAACGTTCGTTTTAACGAATGGTTCTTCGCCCGTTAGATACAGCTAACGAACGCTGGTTCGTTAGTCTGTTCGTCAGTTTTCTTTTATCGGATTTATTCCATGATTTCTCTGATCACGATTTCTGGTCCGATCTTAGTTTCTGTTTTTCTTTTCGCTCGTTAGTCGGAATCAGGCAATTCACGCGCCTAGAGTTTCATCTCGAAACCCTCTTTCCGTTTAACCAACTCAGACAAGTTTTCTCTACTGTAAAATTTGACCTAGTTTCAGATTAGTAAACGAAGCTTCTTTCTTTCGCCGTTCGAGTTTCGTTGCTCCGTTTGATTTGATTCTTTTTGCGAACCGGAGTTCTTAATTTGAACTTTCTGGTCAACCTCTTTTATTTGAATTTTGCTTGTGCATCGTTGCTTGTTACTTATGTATGCTATTGTTTGCTTGCGATAGAACACCCGGAGTGCGAAGCGTGCTACTACGAGTCCCTAGGTTTCGCAGATCGTCAGCAAGGCAAGTAACACTTTGATCATACCCCTTTATCACCCAGTTTTTATGCATTAGTTCCAATCCTCAAACATTGCATGATTAGGATGTCATTAACTTGTGGGTTGGGAAGTAGTTGATGAGGTAGAACCTATTGCCCTGTTACATTCAAACCCTTGGGAGTTACTCTACGTGTTGCTTATATTACTATGCTATGCTATGCTCGTAGATGTGGTTTGGGTTTGAGTGGAATCCATGACATATGTGAGATTGTTAAATTAATGGTTCAACTTAAGGTGGCAACTTAATCAAACAACTGGGTGGATTGAGACACCTGGAGTACCCAGTGTTGCCTGTATTTTTTTGGAAATCCCGGAGTACCCCTGTGATCTTCCTATGGACCGCCACCCAGGCTCAAAGGGAACTGAGATGATTCATGCTAGAATCTTCCGTGTGCAGCCACAAGCTATTATGGGCTCCAGCATAGTTGAGTAAGTTACGTGAAGCTCTTGAAGAGGCAGATCAGCAGGTAGTGGGATGTAGGTTTGGTATGGTCTATCTGGAGTAGAGAGTTAATGTTTCTAAAAGACTGTATCTCGGTCATCCGTTTCTCAAACACCTTGTAGTGTGAGAAATCCAATGGAGGAGACCGAGTCTTGTGGGGAAAAGTGCGCAAACCTGTGCAGAGTGTATAATCTAATCATGGTTAGCCGTGTCCCCGGTTATGGACAATTCTTGAGTATCTAGTACTTGGGTTATCACATATATCTCATCATGTTTAATTAATATTGTTGGGTTGTTAATCACTTTAATTGGGATTGAGTTGGAGGAACCTTCAATGATGTTTCAACTACCATGATAGTAAAATTAAAAATCTATTCCTTTGTTGTAGGGAAAAATTGGCTTTTCGCAAAAACTATAACCATGGAGCTTTCCACCAGCCATATATGCATATAGTGATAGCATTATTTTGTTCTTGCTCTACTGTGTTATATTGCCAGCATATTCCATGTGCTGACCCGTTTTCGGGCTGCAACGTATTATGTTGTAGACTTTTCAGACGAGGAGTAAGGTTCGTTAGGTCGTTGTCGTGCAACACAGCTATGCCGTTGGAGTTGATGGACTCACTTTATCTTCCAGGCCTTCCGCTGTTATCGTATTAGATGGCCTTAAGCCATATTATTGTGATAAGTTCTCTCTTGAGACATTCAATGTAATAAGTGTGTGATTGCTACTCTGTTATAAATCCTTCGAGTACTGTGTGTGTCTGCATTACCGATCCTCGGATGACACTGAAGCATAGAGACTTGACCATCTGAGGTCGGGTCGCTACACCTACCCATTCCACAATCATAGGCATTTGCTATTTTCAAATGGGAAAACCTTGTCAAATTTTGCTCATTGATTTTAGCAAGAAGACAAGCGTTTGCTATTTTCGAATGGGACGCCCTTTACTGTCAGCAGCGTCGATCCATTTTTTCTTTATTCTTTAGTTGTGAAGTAAATATTAGCTCTGACATGTGAATCGCTGAGATGCATAATCGTCGATTGTTTTGAATGTTCTCTATGAATTGCCAGGCCTGTGTGTTTGATTGCAATGTACATGAACGCTAAAAAGCTGCTCAAACTCTTTGTTCTCCTTCTGTTCCTTTTTACTTTGCGCATTGTGAAAGTGCATACTTTTTTCTATAAGATTGGTCAAAGTAGAGATACTTTGACTGCAGACAATACTTGTATGCAGACTAGAAAGGACCGGAGGGAGTACATGTGAAACTGCTGCAAACGAGGTGATCACCCTGGGAATAATGCTAGTACGTATTGTTTTGCTTGTTCATCCAATGCCAGTGATACAAGAGTTTGAACTAATCGAAATAAATCCATTCATACACGGTCGGATTTCATATAAACATGCCGGATTTCACTACATTTCATACATTCTTCAACTAAAAAGGGGTGCGCTGGAGGTATAATTAATTAACCGAAGCTACCCACCTGTGTCCAGCTGAGCCAAACAGAAGCTTTAGTGACTTAACTGCAGGTGCAGTTGCATAACTGACATGTGGCCCAGATGCTTGTTGGGCCCACGTGTCAGTCAGCCCACTGCACCAGCAGTTAGGTAGAAGCAGCTTCCTTCTCCAACATAGCTCTCCGACTCCATGTCGCCACCAAGAAGCTAACCGGCCGTCAGTGGTCAACCCGCCTAGCTTGTCATAGCGATTAGGGAAACTAGGAGCCCAATGATCAGGATCCCCACATGACAGACACCTTTCTTCTTGTCATTCTTCTTCTTGAAGTTTGTGTGTTGCATAGCCTTGTTCTTCCCATCAAACTTTGCTTTACCATCAAACTTGACCTTGTTCTTGAACTCGTCGGGCTGGAAGTTCTTCTTCTGTACCAGATTGGCACTAGATCCTCCCTCAATTCCTCGAGCACGTGTGTCCTTTGCTATCACCTTTTCTTCCACATCAAGAGTGCCAATGAGATCCACGAAGGAGGAAGCTTAGTGATGATACCTCCGGAAACAAACTTTTCTGGTAGCATAAAACTAAAGTGCTCAAGTTCTCTAGAAAATGGCTGTATCTCATGAGCTTGCTCATCCTGTGATCATAGAATTGCTCCATGATGTACAGCTCAGTGCCAGCAACCGGAGGGTAGCAGCGGTGGCCTTACTTGGACCCGAGCGGCGGCGAACTACCGTTTTATCCTCGTTTTCTTTGTGGCGCGGCCTCGTTGGCAGCGGGGCGGGGCCTCGGTGGAGCGGGCGATGTCCTCTGTCTCATTGTCGGCAGGCGGTGCCTCGGCAGAGCGGGGAAAATCCTCCCCCTCGTTGCCGGCAGGGTGGGGCCTCAGCGGAGCCGGTGGTGTCCTCTGCCTCGTTGTTGGCGCCACGGGGCCTCGGTGGAGCAGGGCCTCATTGACGCCAGCGGAGCGGGGACTCGCCGGTGCCGCATTGTCCTCTTCCTCGTCCTCGGTCTCGCCAAACAGTGCCTCGCCTGCTTCATCGCCCTCTTTGTAGGCGGTCGCGGCCTCCGCCACCCGCATGCGGTACCGCCAGCGCTCGAGGCGGCCCTCGCGGGCGGAGCGGTACGAGTTGGCGCCTGATCATCGACTACCATGTCCTCCATTGGGACGTCGTCGTCCTCCGGCTGCCTGCCGGCCAGCCAGTCGGCAGCAATGGTTGTCATCTCCTTGTGGTCCGTCGTCCGCCCGTCCTGAAGAGCGCTGGAGTGCGAGGAAGCCATGGTGAGCAGTAGTGGTGTGGACAAGAGAATAGGAACGGATGCGGATGACTGCGGCTATGGCCGGCGCAACAGTTTATATAGCAATGGTGGGCGGTGGAGGGATGGGCGTGTGGCACCGGAGTAGCCACCTCAGCAATTGCGTATCATTAATGTGGGCGGCAGAAGGACGGATGGACGGACGACACTTTTGTCGTTTGAAGGCGGAGCAATCTCATGCACCGGGAAGCGGGGTGGGCGGCGTTGACCGTTCCGGGCGGAAAGTGCGCGCGGGCGAGGGAGGCGGTCTGGGTGGGCCAGGGCAGTCAGACTCGTTCTTGGCAGCGGGTCGGTCTAGCAGCTGGACATGCTGGCTCACCAACTACCTCACCGAGCTGAGCAACGACAATCAGATGATAGACGTTGCTTCCGACCAGGAGTCGGGCGCCACTGTCCAAGCCAGTTCATGATGTGTTCACGCCCTAATGGCGGAAGAGCTACCAGCGCAGGAGGACCTGTGTTGCAACCTCCGTCTCCTCAATGAGCACCGGTGAACAAGTGAACGACAATGTCGTCGCAGACATGTGGCCCTATGATCCTGGCTTCCCGAATGAGCAGCGGGAGCTGTATCAGACAATCCGTAGGGCCCGCGAGGCCCTCTCCATCGTCCTTCGAGTTGTTGCGCTCGCCATGGCGCCGTCGTCTCGCGTTGTCAACATGGTCAACGGACATGAGGATGAGGAGATTACTTTACTTGGAGAGGATGACAGTGGGGACCCACCAGGGCCTTAGCCGCACGTATGCAAGTGCCTCCTTATTAGTATATAAAACTATAATTTTTTTGCTTCCTCCTGGTTTCCTGATATCACGGTCCCACACCATTGTCAACCTATGTAGTCAATAAATGAGAGAATTGCACAAGAAGCGGCCGACAGCGGGGACCAAGCAGCTCAAGGAGTATTTGTGTTTTTGAGGTGTGAGCACTGCAGAGTTTTTCTTGAATGATGTTTAGCCCAGATATTAACCGGGCGGGCTATGGCCCGTCTAGCCCAGGCCAGATATCCAGCCCAGATCTTAATTTTTTTCAAGCTGAAAATGGCTAGCCCAGCTATACTTTTTTTAGGAATACCCAGGCAAGGTCAAGTTTTTATTCTCCGCCCCGCTGGGCTGCAAATCTTTCCTAGGAGGGATGCATTAGGCTTAACAAGAAAATGGGCTTTAATAAATAATAAATGGGATGTAATTATAAAAACTGGGTAGTAACTATAAAAAATGCACCAAACACGTAATTACTCTATAAAATATTATTTTTGGATATTGAAAATTATAATTTCATTAATTGTTGTGAGCGCAATGTTTCGTTGGATTTTTACGTAATATAAATTTATATTGAAATTGTATTTAATTTGACTAGAAATTTTGGGATAAAAATATTTCGGATCCCATCAAAATGTGGGAAATTTTATTGAATTCTGTTTTGAACAGTTGGTTGAAATGGGCTGTACTTTTAACAAACTGTAAATGGGTTGTAGTAATTTCCATTAGAATTCAGAAATTGGCTGCACATTCTTACAAATCTCAAATGGGCTATAAGTTCTCTGCCACACACTTGTGGCCTTACTAAGTTGACGCGTCCCCTAAGAAAAGAGTTGACGCGTATGCAAGGCTTTGTCAACTTATAGTCAATACACGGCTCTAGCAGCAGTGGCCGTTGGATGTCCATCCAACGGATGCCGTGCTTCTTCTTCAATCTCGGATATTCTAGCTTCAGCCGCCCAAAAAATGATTCCTCCCCCTGACATCTGGGGCGCACCGTTTCGGAAGCTGACCTGTTGGCCTACCAAGTTGATGCTTACCAAGGGCTTTGTCAACTTAGTCAATATAAAATATTCTAGCTGCAGTGACCGTACGATGTCTATCCAACGACCGTCGTGCTTCTTCAACATCTGGTCTTCTTGCTCCAGCCGCCCAAAGCAGCGCCGGTTGTGCCACCTGCTCCTGCCTCCCATGGCCTGCTGTGCTGCCGCGCAGGCCTCACCGCCCCCTACTACTCCCACCGCTGGCCAGGGCATCCCTCCACTCACCCATACCCCCTGTTATTCTGCGGCAACGGCAGCCTCACACCGGAGCCGAACCAGTGAACCCTCGTACTCCTCTTTGCATGGGCATCCACAGTCGCGTCTTCCCCGGCTCCGCATCGTCCCCTTCCTAGGCCTCGCCGTCGTCCACGGCCCTAGTGCTCTCGGCGCGGCGTGGTCAATGTGGTCAAGGAACGACTTCCATCGAAAGAGTACTGTACATGGAGAGGCTGACAGCTAGGTCCACGGCAGCCGCAAGGAAGTGCCTCCTTATTACGCGGAAAATAATTATTCCTCCACCTGACAGCAGGGACCCACTGGGCGGGCCATCGTATTTGGCCAAAAAACGTTTCCCCCCTGACTACTGGGACCCACCGGAGGAGCCAACGTATTTCGCGAAAAAAATGTTCCCCCCGCTGTCAGCTCGGACCCACCGGAGGTGCGTCCTTATTACGCACAAAAAAATGAATACTCCCCCTGCTAGTTGGGACCCACCTAGGTGGGAGGCTGACTTGTGGGCCTACTAAGTTGACGGGGACGGGGTGCTTTGTCTACTTAGTCAATATGAACGATTCTACCTCCAGTGACCGTACGACGTCCATCCAACAGTCGTAGTGCTTCTTCAACCTCTGGTCTTCTTGCTCCAGCCGCCCAAAGCAGCGCCGGTCGTGCCGCATGCTCCTGCCTCCCGTGGCCGGCTGTGCTGCCGCGGAGCCTCACCGCCCCCTACTACTCCCACCGCTGGCCAGGCCCTGCGGCGACGACAGCCTCACACCGCAGCCGAACCAGTGAACCCACGTACTCCTCTACGCGCGGGCTTCCACTGCCGCGTCTTCCCCGGCTCCGCGTCGTCCCCTTCCTAGGCCTCACCGTCGTCCACAACCCTGGTGCTCTCGGCACGGCGTGGTCAACGTGGTCAACAAATGGCTTCCATCGGACGTGGACTGTACGTGGAGAGGTTGACAGCTGGGTCCACGGCCGCAGCAAGGAAGTGCCTCCTTGTTATGTGCAAAATAGTTATTCCTCCACCTGACAGCAGGGACCCATCAGACGGGCCACCGTATTTCGTGAAAAAAACATTCCCCCTGACTATTGGGACCCACCAGCTACATCTTCGCACGCAAGGACGTGCGTCCGGGCAAAAAAACGATTGCCCCCCTGACTGCTGGGACCCACCAGCTACATCTTTGCACGCAAGGAAGTGCCTGACAGTCGGGACCCACCTGCTCGAAGCATACGCAGCGTTGTCATTCTGGTCGCGAACGTGTACGTACATACTGGTCCATGTAGAGGCGCGCACGTGTCGTAGTAGAGGCGTGCACGCATCGTAGTAAAGGCGCGCACGTGTCGTAGTAGAGGCGCACACGTAGCATGTACATGTACGTACAATGGCTAGTGTGCAAGAACGAAAATACGGCCACGTACGTACATACGGGCAGGGTTTCGAACGCCTACTCGCACATACATATGGCCAGGGCTCATGTACATGGCTGGGTCGGAACGGAGAAACTGCGTCGTTGTCGTGTTCATGGGGAGCCAACTGGCTCGGTCGGAACAAAATGTGTCGTCGTGTTCATCAGGAGGGCTTGGAAGGAACATCCGATGGAAACGAGGCCTGGTGTACCGCGGAACGGAGGAAACGGCCTTGTGTTCGATCGGCCACGGTCGAAAGGGGATCCTATTCATCGGGAGGGGTCTGGCGTACTACAAAACGGAGGAAACGGACCTCCTACGATCGAAACGGGGGTCCTGTTGATCAGGAGGGGTGTGGCGTAACACAAAACGGCGGAAACGGGCTTGTGTTGGAGCGCTACGGTCGAAACGGGGGTCCTGTTCATCGGGAGGGGTGTGGCGTACCGCAAAACGGGACTGCACGGGATACTGTTCATCTCCAACGTCGACCCCCTCCAGCCTCCATGGGCTACTGTTCATCCACCGTCGACCTCCTCCAGCCTCCACCTGCAACTGTTCATCCACGGGCTCCTGTTCAGCTAGCCTCCACCGCGCGCTACTCCACCGGCTATTGTTCAACCAGCCCTCTCCACAGGCTCCTGTTCAACCACCCCTCCACGGGCTACTATTCATCCAGCCCTCCACCGTCTACTGTTCATCCTGCCCTCCACGGGGTGGTCCTGTTCATCCAGCCCTCCACGAGGTCCTGTTCATCTAGCCCCAACCGACTTGATCGATCGGTGTCCTGTTCATCCAAAGGCAACACCATGGGGTCCTGTTCATCCACCCCCACTGAGACTGTTCATCCAACCCCCCCAGCAACGCTCACTGTTCATCCAGAGGCAACACCACGGGGTCCTGTTCATCCATCCCAACCGCAAACTATTCATCCAAACCCCCCAGCAACGCTCACTGTTCATCCAGAGGCAGCATCGATCGGCTTTAGTTAGCAGCAGTAGCCATCGATCGATCGCTCGGGTTCAGTTAACAGCCATCGATCAATCGCTCGGGTTCAGTAACGAGTAGCCTGGAGTGCAATCGCTCGAGTTCAGTTAGAGCCCAACACCTCGCTCAGGTTCAGTTAGAGCCCAACGCCTCGCACCCACGCGCGTGCATGTATGAGAGAAACGGGCATCGCTCGGCCTCGACCACCCACCGTAACCGGGAACACCCCGATATTTTCCTCGCCCTCGCTTCTACCACGGTTTTTTCCATCATGGATGGCCCAAAGAATGTCATACAGCTACGTCTCCGGCCCGCCCAGGATGAAAAACCCATTTTCTGTCATGATTTTTTGTCATAGAAGTAGGACCCCACCACATCTATGATGATACCGGGTTTTGTCATAATTATCGTCATAGAAGTGTCATAAGTATGACAGAAAAAAATTCGTTCAGCCCAAAATGTCACGGATGTGTCTTTTTTTGTAGTGCCACCTCGAGCGTCCTAGAGCGGACGCTGTAGCAGTCGTACTGTCATAGCGCCTGCTGGTATCTTGCCTCCCGGAGCAAGGCTTGATGGCGGCGCTCCTTCCCCAGCACGAGGTCCATCCCCCGCATGGCGTCCTGGCGTGCCTCATCGAACGCCAGGACCCGCGCAGAGTGATGCTTGACCTCATGAGGGAGAACCGCTTCTACTCCGTAGACAAGGAATAACAGGGTCTCGCATGTTGGCTTGGTGGCGCTTGTGCGGATGGACCACAGCACAGACTGGAGCTCGTAGTGCCAGCCCCTGCCGCAGGCCTCGAGCTTCTTCTTGAAGGTCCTAGTCTTGAGGCCTCTCAAGACCTCTGCGTTGGCGTGCTCGGCGTGGCCATTGCTCCTGGGGTGTGCCACCGAAGCATAGCGGATCTGCGTTCCAAGGTTAGCACGATATGTCTTGAAGAGATTTCTAGTGAAGTGCGAGCCGTTGTCGGTGATGATGCGGTTAGGGACCCCAAACCGGCTCACGAGGCCCTTGATAAACTTAACTGCCGACCTAGCTGGGATGGTGAACTTGTCGATGGCAACATATAGGTAGCGGTAGTCCCTGGGCGCTCGAGGGAACGGACCCAGGATATCCAGCCCCCAGACCGCGAACGGCCACGTGAGTGGGATAGTCTGGAGGCCCTGGGCCGGCTGGTGGATTTGATTGGCATGGAACTGGCAGGCCTTGTAGGACCTTACCAACTCGGTTGCATCGTTAAGTGCCGTGAGCCAGTAGAACCTGCTATGGAACGCCTTGCCAACCAGGGTGCGCGACGATGAGTGATGCCTGCAGTCCCTGCCATGTATGTCAGGTAGCAGCTCGATCACCTGCTTTCTGGAGATGCATCGCAAAGAAACTTGGTTTGGTCGTTTTTTGTACAGCTCACCATTCTGGATGCAATATGTCGTAGCCTGCCCGGCCACACGCTCCGCGTCCTCCTCTTTCTCCGGCAGTGTCCCCCGCAGCAAGTACGCCTTAAATTCTTCAGTCCAGCACCCCTCCTGAGTCTCAAGCACAAGGAGCAGGCGTGCTCCTGAGGTCGGGCCTTAGGCGGGAGCTCATGAGGTTGGTGGTGGGGGTAGCTCCTCCTGAGGCGGCATAGGCTCCACAGCTTGAGGGGCCGCTGAAGGCTTAAAAGCCGATCCTCGAAGACACTAGGCTCCTGCGGTTGTTGCCTTGATGCCCTCTTGGCGATATCATCCGCTTCCCTTTTTGTGTCGCGGGGCACATGCTGCAGTTCTTGGCCCGAGAATTGCTTCTCCATTTTGCGTACCTCCACGAGGTATGCCTCCATGTGCTTGTCCTTTGGTTCGTACACCTTGTTGGAGAAGTTGAGGAGGAGCTGGGAGTCGCCATTGATGGTGAGGCACTTCACCCCATGGCCGCCTTAGCCTTGAGGCCGGCGATCAAACCTTCGTACTCCACGATGTTGTTGGAGACCTTCTCACCCCGCTAGAAGCAGAGTTGCACGGCGTGGTAGAGTTTGTCTTGGGTGGGCGAGATGAGCACGACTCCAGCCCCCGTGCCCTCGTTTACGAAAGCGCCGTCGAAGTACATGACCCAGCCATCTGGCGCTTGACTTCCTGGCAAGAGGGATCGGTTCTCGCCCGCTTCAGGTTCCAGAGCGTCGGTCCATTCTGCCACGAAGTCGGCGAGGGCAGCCCCCTTGATGACCTTGGTTGTGCTGAACTCTAGCTGAAACGCCTGCAGCTCGATGTTCCACTCGGTGACTCTTCCCGCTGCATTGGGGCGCCGGAGCAACCTCTCCAGTGGGTAGGTTGAAACGACCTTAATTGGGTGGCCTTGGAAATAATGACGCAGCTTGCGTGAGGCCACCAGGAGCGTGAGCAGGAGCTTCTGCGGCATGGGGTATCGTGCCCTTGTGTCCCGTAGTACCATGCCGACGAAGTAGACCAGGTGCTAGACGAGGGCGGAACCGTCGGTAGAGCATGTGGCCTCCGAAGGTTGTGGCGCCTCCTGAGGCAGGGGGACCTCAAGAGCTCGGTTGCCCACCATGGCCTCCGCAGGACCAGAGACGCCGTCTTGTGGGGTCTGATCATCCGCGGGCGTCGTCGTGGCTTTAGTGGTGCTGTCTTGGTGCCGCACCATCCCGGTTGAAGGTACAACATTACGCGGCGCATCCTAGGCCTGGCGCTCCTCCCGGACAGCCACCAACGTCGCGTTGGCTGAGTGGGGCGTGGCGGCCAAGTAGAGCACCAGGGGCTTGAGGGGTCGAGGCGCGACCATCACCAAAGGGCTGGTCAAATATCTCTTGAGGTCTTGAGACGCCAGGTCAGCCTCTGGGGTCCTCTTGAATGAGCCCTTTTTCTTCATCAGCTTAAAGAATGGCAGGGCGCGTTCTCCCAGCTTGGAGATGAAGCACCCCAACGAGCTCACGCAGCCCGCGAGCTTCTACATTTCCTTGAGAGTTTGGGGTGGGCTCATGTCCTCTATTGCCTTGACCTTCTCTGGGTTTGCCTCGATCCCCCTGTGCGACACGAGGAAACCCAGCAGCTTTCCCGAAGGGACGCTGAACACGCACTTCTCTGGATTGAGCCGCAGGTCCACATGGCGCGGGATGGCGAAAGTCTCTTCCAAGTCTTGTATGAGGGTCCAAGCCTCCCGAGATTTTACCACGATGTCGTCGACGTTGGCCTCAGCATTCCTCCTGAGCTGCCGGCCCAGAGCGATGTGCATCAGCCGCTGGAAGGTTGACCCAGCATTGCGTAGTCCGAACGGCATGGAGGTGTAGCAGTATACCCCGCACGGGGTCAATAAGGTCGTCTTCTCCACGTCCTCCACCGCCATATTGACCTGGTGATAACCCGAGAAGGCATCTAGAAAACACAACAGGTCGCACTCGGCGGTGGAGTCGACGATCTGGTCGATGCGCGAAAGTGGGAACGGGTCTTGAGGGCAGGCTTTGTTGTGGTTGGTGAAGCCGACGCACATACGTTCCTTCCCACCTTTCTTGGGCACAACGACGTGGTTCGCCAGCCACTCTGTGTACTGGACCTCGCGGATGACACCCGCAACTTGTAGCTTGCGGGTTTCTTGGAGGATGAAGGACTGCTTCTCCGTGGACTATCGTCGCGCCTTCTACTTCACAGGGCGCACATTTATGCACACCCTTAATTGATGCTCGATTACCCTCCTTGGGACCCCCACCAGCTGCTTGGGCTCCCAGGCGATTACCTCCTTGTTCGCACGCAGGAACCTCACCGGTGCCTCTTCTTGGTCGGGATCGAGGTTGGCACCTATGGTGAAAGCGACTCCCGAGGCCCCGTCCTCCTCGACTGGCACTTGCTTGGTTTCAGCCCGATCTTGAGTGAACATCTGCTTCTTTTTTGCTGGCGCAACCCCCTTAGCCCCCGGGGCGGCTCCGTCGGCTGGGCGTGCTGCCGCCGCGGCCCTGAAGGCGAGCTTGAGAGCCGTCAGGGCTTCCTTGGTGTCCCCAGCCACGGTGAGAACGCCGCTGCTCCCTGGCATCTTCATGAGGTTGTAGGCTGGATGGGTCGCTGCCATGTACTGAGTCAGGGTAGGGTACCCGAGGATGGCGTTGTACGGGAGGCTGATATGGGCGATGTCGAAGTTGATTAGCTTGGTGCGGTAGTTGTCGCTGGTACCAAAGGTGACCGGGAGGCGTATTTGCCCCCGGGGGCTGGTGGAGCCGACACCGACTCTAGAGAAAGGCTTGGTGGGGCGGAGCCGGCCGTATGATACATGAAGCAACCCGAAAGCTTCCATGGAGGGCACGTTGAGGCCGGCTCCGCCATCAATGAGGGTCTTGGTCACAGCCACGTTGCAGATGGTGGGTGTGCAGAGCATTGGGAGCGCGCCCGAGCCCGTGGAGATGGCTGGGTGGTCCTCCGAGCTGAAGTTGAGGTCGGCCTGGGGCGCCGCCCAACCTGGGGGAGCCACCTGCTGCACACGGGTAGCACCCACCTGGTGGATGAACTGCTTGATGTGGCGACCCGTGGGTGGTGCCCGCGAACCACTAAGGCGGGCTGCTACGGCGGGGGGCGCCTGTGCCGCGATGCGTGCGACAAAGAGATCGTGCAGATCCTCCCAGGAGGCTGTCGGATTTCGGGTTCCGGCAGACCCTTGAGGTTCGAGCACTGGGGTGCGCGCGGAGATTTCACCTTCTACCTACCTGCACCCCTCCGCCTCGCTAAGATCTAAGCTATGGAAAGAACAGCATAAGAGACACAGGGTTTATACTGGTTCGGGGCACCGTTGTGGTGTAATACCCTACTCCAGTGTGTGGTGTGCTGGATTGCCTCTTGGGCTGATGATGATGAGCAATACAAGGAAGAACAGCCTCGCGAGGGTCTGTTCTTGGCGGGGGGGATGAACTGCTTGGAGGAGTTCAGTCGCCCATCTCTCTCTCTCTCTGTGTGTGTGTGTGATGCTACTCGATCCGATCCTAGCTAGTTTCTCTCTTGGATTCTAGATTCTCCTTTCTTGATTGCCCCCCTACCCTGGGGGTGGCTCGTCCTATTTATAGGCAAAGACCCTGGGACTCTTCCCAAATATTGAGCGGGAAGGGCGCCAACAATTGGCCATTTTGAAGGGGAACATCTGGTACACTTATCCTGACTAAAGTTGGTCCTTGCCTGCCAAAGGCTCTGGTGGTGACGCTGCCTTGGGCTCCACAATGACTTCCTCCCTACCGTTGGACTGGTCTTGGTCTCGTTGCACCGAAACGGGTGCCTTTGCTTGATGCTCTCGCCTGCACTTGCTCCCTTTGCACCAAAGAGGAAAGGAGGACACTGCGCGGCTGGCGCCCGCCTGGCGCCTTTGGTCGTCATGGCTTGCGTCACGGGCACCTCGTGAGGTACCCCGCCTTGATTTCTCCGCCTCCTCGCGAGCCAGCCTGATGAGGCCGTGCCTGAGGAAGCTCCGTGTCGTCCGCCCCACGAGGCTTGGCCCCTCGTGAGGGTCTTGGGTCTGTGTTGATGAAGATGGGCTGCGCTGGGCCCCCTTTTGAGCCACGCCGCAAGCCGCAGGCAGGCAAGTCTGGGGACCCCCGTTCCCAGAACACCGACAGTAGCCCCCAGGCCCAAGGCGCGCCCGGACTTGGCCGTGCAGGGAGGCGAAAGGGCAAGAGCGAAGCGCCGCAGGCCCTAACAGCCTGCGGCCTTGGGCGCCGCATGGCGGTTGACTGGACGTGGGCGCCTCAGCAACCGCACGAGTTGATAAGGGAGCGGCATCTGTCTAGGCTTTGCTTTTTTTGCTTTCTCCGGTTGCTGCTCAGATCCCCTTTCTTGCGCCTCTCCTTCCTTCCTCCAAAATTTCCAGATCTACTCCGACCGCGTGACCTAGGAAGCCATGGCGCCTCGTGAGTCCCCGGCCGGAGCTTGGTACTCGTCTGCCCTGGACTCGCCGAACGTGTCGGAGGCGAGCCTCGCCCGGTTGCGCTAGATGGCGGCGGCGCAGGGCATCGACGGGGCGAAGGTGTTCAAGGCCGGCTCTGCCACCCCTGTGGGCCAAGGGAGCACCTTCTATCCGTTCTTTGTAAGCGCCATTGCTGCTGGCCTGGTGCCTCCCTTCTCCGAGTTCTTCTTCTCTGTCCTCCGCCATTATAAGCTACAGGCTCTGCATCTCCACCCCAACTCAGTCCTTCTCCTGGCAATCTTCGCCTATTACTGCGAGGCTCACGTAGGCGTGCAGCCCTCAGTGGCCTTGCCGCACCACTACTTCTAGCTCTGGACCTCTCGCGGTCCTGCTTCCGCGTGCGCGAGCTTCATTGCGTACGGTGGCGCCATTGCCATTTCGAACCCCGGGAAAAGGATTGAGGGCTTCAGGAGCAAGTGGGTCTTGGCAGATGCTGGGCGCATCCACCCTCGGCTGATCTTGCCCACGGAGCAACCCACGAGCTCCAGCGATTGGGGTCCAGCGGAGCTCGTGGACCCCCGCGCGAAGCTGGTGTTGGAGAAGATGGACGCGGATCTGAGGCCGGCCAACATGGCGGCGGCGAAGCTGACCGGCGCGTCGCTGCTGAGGGAATTCCTAGAGCACCAGATGGCTCCGCTTCGGCAGTACTCACTTCCAATGTGGAGGCCCCATCCGAGCCCCGCGGCCTTGGCTGACGAAGATCTGGCTGCGGTCCTCCAATCTCTGGTCGGGGGCGATGTGGCGAGGTTGGAGGGTGCTCCTACGCCCTTGTTCCTCCGCGACGACTGGGAGCAGGTAGTGGAGTCCATGCCCATCTTCAACAGGGACGGGCCCGTGCCCATGGAAACTCCCGGGGAATCGGTGGACGTGTCCTCCGACGACTACAGCGAAGAGGAAGAAGGAGGGGAGTGGGAAAAAAGGCTTGACTCCGAGGCGACTGACGGAGAGTCGAGGGCTCCCCTCCCCCGGCGCAGGTCCCGCGCTCTCCGCCTCTCTTCGAGCGATGACGACAAGGATGATGACGAGCAGGGCGACGGGAGCTTGCCCCCGATCCCGAAGAAGGATAGGACCGGGCTGATCTCCGGCGGGTCTGCCCCGGCCCCGAGGCAGACCGCAGACGCGCCTTCCGCTCCCGAGCTTCCCAAGGTTGACCCCTCCAGCCGGCTTTCAGGCTTCAAATTTGGCCGGAGGCTGCCTGAGCTCACTGGCGACGACCCGTAAGCGCTTGATTCTTGTATTTATTTCTTGTTCTGCTGCTGAGGCTTGACGTCCACATCTCTTGGATAGGCTGGCGCCCATAGCAAAGAAGCCGAAGGGAGCTCCTGAGGTTCCATCCCTGGCAGCGCCTCTGCCCGCGAAGGAAGGTGACCGCGACGCATGGGCTTCTCCTGCCCGGTCGTCCTCGCGAGGCCTGGCTGAGCCGGCTGGGGCGAGCTCAGCTCCCATGGCCCAAGTGACTCCCGAGGTGCCTTTGTTTGCTGCCGCCACTATAGCCACTGGGGCGCAGCAGGCTCCGCCTCAGGATGTTGTGGTCGCGCTGCCGCCTTCTCCTCCTACTCCACCGACTGTTGTCTCTCCGACCCCTCCTGCCGTTCTGGATCGTGCTGCTGCTGAGCTAGACCGGCTGTGGCAGGATCTTCTTGGCGCCGACCCTCGCTTGGTGGTCGGGCGCTTGGAGCTGGCTTCAGGATGGATTTGCTGTGACACTTCGATTCGGGCGGCGCTGGTCCAGGCCTCGACGGCTTGCAATGAGGAGAGGTAGGCCGTCCTTGAGGCGAAGGCTGCTCGTGACGCAGCCCTGGGGGAGGTGGTCGACGTCCGTGGTCGCTGCAAGGCACTGGAGGACGAGCTGCAAGGCGTGCGGGACCAGCTCGTGAAAGAGGCCCGCCTTCACCAAGAGCAGGAAGAAGGCGTGAAGGCTCGCGAGGCGGCCGTCAAGGAGATGGAGGTCAAGCTCAGGAGGCGCCGTGACCGCCTAGGCGCGCTGGAGCAGGAGTTGGGGGCGAGGAAGGTCGAGCTGGACGACAAGGCCCAGGTTCTTGCCGAGGACCGCGTGGCCTTCGCGGAGATGGAGGCGAAGGCTCCCTCCTTGCTAAGGACGCTTTACGACAGCGGCCTGGAGAGCCCGCTGGCTGGCGCCGAGGACGGCCCCGCCAAGCTGCTTCCCTTCCTGGTTCGTGCTCTTGAAGATGTCGCCCTTGGCCTTGGCCCCATGGCCGAGGCGCGTGTCCTGTCTTTTGCAGCGCTGACGCAGGTCCTCACCCACATCTACCTTCGCGATCCCGGCGTCGACCACGACAGCCTGCTGGAGCCAGTAAGCGGCGAGCATGCCACTGCCGCTGCCGAGGCCGTGAAGGGTCACGCGGAGGCTCTGCTGGGGAAGTTCCGGGCCTTCAGCACCAAGCCGAAGCAAGGCGCTGCTGACCCTGCTGCTCCATGAGGCGAACCCAGTCCGCGCTGCTCCACCGCCGACAAGTGACTCCGTTGTGGCTCCTGTCCTGCCTTTAATTCCTGCACATGTATCGTGCCTCGGGGAGGCGTTTAAACTTGCGTTTGGCATTGAGATAACAGTGTGGACTGTAATATTTGCTTTTGAATTCCTTGAAATTAACGCTTTTCCTTCCTACTTGCTTATGTTCTACGCCGGCAGAGCCCGGCCCCGCGCATACCTCAGCCGCCGTTAGCCCCGACCGGAAACTAGGACGGGACCAAGGGGTGAGGGGCTACGTGACAAGTTAGGCTCCTGAGTCGTGATGCTCAGGAGTCCCCCTTGGCGCACAAACAGCAAGTAGGGAGGTGTGATGTGGGTGGATCTACCGTTCTACGTCTGCAGAGCCCGGCCGCGCGCATACCTCAACCGCCGTTAGCCTTTCGAAACTAAGGAGTGAGGGGCTACGTGACCAGTTAGGCTCCTGAGTCGCGATGCTCAGGAGTCCCCCTTGACACTCAAACGGCCTTCGTACCTTGGCTCCGCTCGGGGAGAGACGCGCGACGAACCAGGCCCGGGGGGGCCTGGCTGGGTGGTGTGCGTCTGGGCGTGACCCAGGCGCAGCCCCCATGCCCAGCCCCCTCGCGCGGCACTCCCGAGGGGAGGCGTTACGATGAGGCTAGACACTGAGCTCTGGGCTCCCTGAGGTTGATGCGGCCCGGGGGCCGCCCTCAGTTGTTTATCACCAGCGCGGAGCATAGCGCTTCCATATGTGTACGGGCATAGCCGCTCCTCGGTAGTCTCGTTAGCCAGCACGGAGCATGGTGCTTCCACTGGTACGTGGGAGGGGGCTCCCCTCCGGGAGGAGCCACCGGGGTGTGTACAGCCCCGCCCTGACACGTGGCTGGCACGGTAGGGCCTCGTGAGGTGTATCTGGGCACCCGTGAGCCAGCGCGGGACTCACGGGGCCCTACCTCTAGGCGGGTTGCGCCTGGCACTGGGCCTTATCTTGTGATGTGTCCCTGCAAATTTGGTTAGATGCCGGCACTCTACGTCCTCGGGTCCCGGCCCTCGAGCTGGTCTCAGCCGTCGCTGGTATGCCAGGTCGCGATGCCGTGGACAAGGCCAGAGGGTGAGGGCTGGAGAGCCAGTAAGAGCCCTGAGTCGCGATGCTCAGGTACCCCCCCTTTAACGTGCAAGTGGTCAGCATGGAGAAGAAGAGGTGCCGTGGACAGGCATCAAATAATCAAGCATGGTGGGTCGAACGCATAGCCGGAAATAAACGCAAAAGGGATACATGCCGCTGGGTCTGGCCCGAGCAACTTGGGGGATGATGCAGCCCGAGGGGCGCCCCCAACAAGGTAAGCTAACAACATGAAATAAAAGGGATACATGCCGCAGGGACGGACCCACGCGGCTTGGGAATAATGCAGCCCGGGGGGGGGGGCGCTCCCAGCTGGAAATGAAACTTGAAAGATGTCACCTGATGATGTTTAGGACGAAGGAGTGTTGGCGTAGCAGACTCGGTGGGCTGCGGAAGCCGATCCTCATGAGCCCCCAGGCCCAGGGGCCTCGGGAGGCTCCGGAGGCGCTGGTGGCTCCTCGCGGACCATCTCCATCTCCACCAGGGCTGCGGAACGCCTGGCCTCTTGAGCCTCCATGATGCCCCTCATGAGGCGCTGGTACGTGGCAGCCGCGTTCGGCAAGCCGTAAGGCATGCGAACGTAGCTGTGGGGTGGACCTTCGCAGCGCCCCACTCGCGAGGGCCAGAGGTGCTCCAGAGAGGCGACTCGATTGAGCCCTGGTATGTCGATGCAGATGCGCAGCCCACCATCCTCGCCTGGATGGGGAGCCACAGCTGGTAGGCGGTGGCCGCCTTTCATGAATCTTGACTCCTGTAGCTCCTGAATGGCCTTGCTGACGAACTCCTGAGGGTCTGGCCCTCCTTGCCTTACTCCTTCTTGAGGGAAACGTGCTTCGAAACACGCCTCCATGTGGTTCCCAAGCGCCTCCCTCGTGACCTTAGCCAGGTTGGTGGCCCTCCAGGGGAGAGCCCCCGAGCCCTGCCTGAGGAGGGCGCTGGGCGCGCTTTCCTATGCGATGGAAGGAGGTTCCCCCTGGGCAGGCGCAGGCCCTGAGGGGCCTTCCTCCTGAGGGGCCGGGCCGGACGATGTCTTCTTCTTCTTGGGGCGGTCTCGGGAAGCCTCCTGCTTCCGCGATCCGGGTCTTCGAGTGATGCGGCCTGAAAGGCTCGTTCCAGGGAACACACCACGTCCTTCTCTTCACAGGGCACCGTGATGACTCCGCCACTTCCTGGCATCTTGAGGACGTTGTAGCCGTGGTGAGTTACGGCCATGAACTTGGCCAGCGCTGGGTACCCAAGGATGGCGTTGTATGGTAGGCGAATGTGAGCGACGTCGAAGTCGATGAGCTCGGTGCGGTAGTTGTCGCGTGCCCCGAAGGTGACAGGGAGGCGGACCTGCCCAATCGGGACCGTGGAGCCGTTGGTGACTCCAGAGAAAGGCTTGGTTGGCTGAAGCTGGTTGTAGGGCACTTGGAGATTGTTGAATGTTTCCATGGACAGGACGTTGAGCCCTACCCCGCCATCGATGAGGCTCCTGGTGACCACCACATTGCTGATGATTAGGGAACAAAGCATCGAGAGGACTCCGGCTGGGGTCCCACACTTGAGCTGATCTGCTGAGCTGAACATGATGGCGCATGCCGACCACCTAAGAGGGCGCGTGGCTACGAGCTTGGGGAGGACTGCATTCAGTTCGCGGGCGAACTGCTTGAGGATGCGTTGAGAGGCTGGGGCTTGAGCCCCGCCCAGGATGCAGGCGATCGCGCGCGGCTCCTGGAAGCCCCCAGCCCCCTCGTCCTGATGGCGGTCCTTGTTTTCCTTGGCTGCAGCGGCAGTGGAGGGAGGCCTGCGTTGCCTTGCGGGCGATCCTCGCGAGGCTGATCCCTCCAGTCTCCCTCACGAGGCAGGTCTTGCCAGCGATCCTCGTGAGGTCGATCGCGCCACCCTTGGCGTGGGCAGCGGTGTTCCTAGCGTCCTGCGTTCCTTCCACCTCCTCGACCATAGCCCCGGTCACCGAGGTCGGGGCGACGGCCGATCCTTCCTTCTCGCATGGCTCGGAGCTCTTGACATTCGTTGGTGTTGTGGGTGTGGAGGTCGTGGTACACACAGTACCGACTGCCCTTGGAAGATTCGGACTGATCTCTGCCCCGCTTGGTGTCTGGTTCTGCCGCGAGCATGGCAGCCCCCTTGCGCTTCACATCCTTGGCCTTGGGCTTCTTCTCTTCTGGGTCTGTGGTAGGAAGCTCGAGGAGGGAGAGACGCCCTTCCTCAGCCCTGGCGCACTTGGTTGCCAAGTTGAACAACTCCAAGGAAATGCACAGGTCTTCATACATCGCCAGCTCCTCCTTCATCTTGACATCGCGCACGCCGTCGGAGAAGGCTGAGATGATGGCCTCCTCGTTCACCTTGGGAATCTTGAGGCGTGCGTTGTTGATGTACTTCTGTAGGGTCTCTCCGGGTTGTTGCTTGATGCGGCGCATGTCGCTCACGGCGGGTGGCCGGTCGCGAGTACCTTGGAAGTTGGCGATGAAGCGGGTGCGCATCTTGTCCCAGGAGGAGATCGTGCCTGGAGCCAGGTTCAGGAACCAGGTGCGGGCCCAGTCCTTGAGCGCCATGGGAAACCAGTTCGCCATGACCTTCTCGTCTCCGTTGGCAGCTTCGATGCCCAGATCATAGAGCTGGAGGAACTCCGCAGGGTCAGCCATGCCGTCGTAACGAGGAGGCAGGTCTGGCTTGAACTTGCCGGGCCACGCGACGCTGCGTAGCTCGGTGGTGAAGGCACGGTAGCCTGCTGTGGCCACGGGAGGCCTTGGGTGACGGAGAGCTTGGTCTTGCATGTCCCCACTTGCTGCAGCTAGGAGCAGCGTGGGGTCTTCACGTGCGGGAGCAGGAGCATGGTCGCGACGTGCTGGAGCAGGGAGCGCCCGGGCAGCTTCTTGCGGGCGAGGGACTTCTTGGCAGCTCTGCTCTTGTCGCGCTGGCACCGGACAGAGCGGGTTCCGCCCAGGGGACACGCGCCTTGGAGCCATGGCGCCTTCTTGAGGAGGAGGCAGCTGGGGCGCCCCCGGAGCTTCGTCGCCCGCGCAGGGCGGGGTGCGGTGCAGCGGAACGGACGGCGCAGGAGAGCCCCCTGCGGCGCGGACGAGCTCAGCGACGCGGTCGAGCCATTCTTCGTAGACGTCATCGACGAGACGGTAGCACAGGAGCTCGTTTGCCGCGATGAGCACAGCTCAAGCCTCCGTGGGTGCGCGGAGCGCGTGGGATGAAGAACCAGCTGGGGTGAGCGAGGGAGTAGCGGTGCGACCGTCTTGCCGCACGGACGGATGCTGAGACGACGCTTGCTTCTCGTTCCCCGCCGGGCCGTTGGCGGCGTTGACGGCAGGTGACGAGGAACGGCGAGGACGCCCGTCGACAGGAGCCGTCTGGGCGACACGGGAAGCGAGAGCGGCCCGGCGCTCGGCGCGGGCCTGACCAGCATCAGACATGGATGCGATGGTCGGAGGAGAATGGGGTGGTGGAAGACGAATTCCGGCGCACCCCTACCTGGCGCGCCAAATGTCGGATTTCGGGTTCCGGCAGACCCTTGAGGTTCGAACACTGGGGTGCGCGCGGAGATTTCGCCTTCTACCTACCTGCACCCCTTCGCCTCACTAAGATCTAAGCTATGGAAAGAACAGCATAAGAGACACAGGGTTTATACTGGTTCGGGCCACCGTTATGGTGTAATACCCTACTCCAGTGTGTGGTGTGGTGGATTGCCTCTTGGGCTGATGATGATGAGCAATACAAGGGAGAACAGCCTTGCGAGGGTTTGTTCTTGGCTGGGGGGATGAACTGCTAGGAGGAGTTTAGTCGCCCTTCTCTCTCTCTGTGTGTGTGTGATGCTACTCGATCTGATCCTAGCTAGTTTCTCTCTTGGCTTCTAGATTCTCCCTTGCTAATTGCCCCCCTACCCTGGGGGAGGCTAGTCCTATTTATAGGCAAAGGCCCTGGGCCTCTTCCCAAATATTGAGCGGGAAGGGCGCCAACAATTGGCCATTTTGAAGGGGAACATCTGGTACACTTATCCTGACTAAAGTTGGTCCTCGCCTGCCAAAGGCTCTGGTGGTGACGCTGGCTTGGGCTCCACAATGACTTCCTCCCTGCCATTAGACTGGTCTTGGTCTCGTTGCACCAAAACGGGTGCCTTTGCTTGATGCTCTCGCCTGCGCTTGCTCCCTTTGCACCAAAGAGGAAAGGAGGACACTGCGCGGCTGGCGCCCGCCTAGCGCCTTTGGTCGTCATGGCTTGCGTCACGGGCACCTCGTGAGGTACCCCGCCTTGATCTCTCCGCCTCCTCGCAAGCCAGCCTGATGAGGCCGTGCCCGAGGAAGCTCCGTGTCGTCCGCCCCGCGAGGCTTGACCCCTCGCGAGGGTCTTGGGTCTGTGTTGATGAAGATGGGCCGCGCTGGGCCCCCTTTTGAGCGATGCCGCAGGCCGTAGGTAGGCAAGTCTGGGGACCCCCGTTCCCAGAACGCCGACAGAGGCTACCGAGGATCCTGGCAAACTGAGCAGCCCGGTGCATGGCAAGCTAGCCAGGGCCAGGGGGAACCAGTCGGCCATGGCCTGGCCATCGCCTCCGGCTTCGAGAACGGCCTCCTTGTACGCCTGCAGGAAGGCCATTGGATCTGCCGCGCCGTCGTGCGGGGCGGCATCTCTAGTTTGAACTTACGCGGCCACCACACCTGTCATAGAGCGAGGGTGAAGTCCCGGACGCCCACGGTACATCCGTAGGAGCCTGCCGGCCTAATTGGAGGAGCGGCGCCTGCCATGGGAGCAGGATGAAGCAAGCAGAGAGGCGAAGCTTCGGTGCACCCCTACCTGGTGTGCCAGATGTCGGATTCTGGGTTCCGGAAAACCCTAGAGGTTCGAACACTGGGGTGCGCACGAAGATCTATCCCTGTCCTGCCCTCACAATGATCTCAAGGCCTAGCTCGCCGAACCCAAGGAACAAGTGACACGAGGGTTTATACTGGTTCGGGCAACTGTTGTGGTGTAATACCCTACTCCAGTGTTGTGTGGTGGATTGCCTCTTGGGCTGGGGATGAACTAGTACAATGGATGAACAGCCTCCTAATGAGAGGTATTCTTGAGCTCGATGAGATAGAGAGGTGGCCTTGTTGGAGTGGATCCGATCCAAGATGAGCTGATCCTTGACTATGGTGGTGGCTAGCCCTATTTATAGGCGGGAAGAGATTCCACAACGGCCAATTTCGAAGGGAGATAACTAGTACAAGTTATCCTGACAAAAGGTGGTCTTCGCCTGCCAAAGGCTCTGGTGGTGATTCGTCGTGGGCTCCGCGGTGACCTCTGTCCTGCCGACCTGCTGGTCTTGGTCTTGTTGCACTAATATGGAAACCTTTGCCTGATGCCTCGGGACTCCTCGCCTATGCCTGCTTCCTTAGCACCAAAGAGGAAACTGGCACTTCGCGCCCGCTAGCGCCCACCTGGCTTCGGTCATCATGGCTCACGTCATGCAGACCTCACGAGGTGCCCCTTGTATAGATATCTCCGCTCCTCGAGAGCCAGCCTAGCGAGACCGCCCCAGAGGAGGTCTTGGTGTCGCCCGTCTCGCGAGGCTTTGCTCCTCGTGAGGGTCTTGAGTGGTTGCTGATGAAGATGGGCCGTACTAGGCCATTGGTGGAGCCACGCCCTGGGCCGCAGGCAGGCAAGTATGGGTACCCCCGTTCCCAGGATGCCAACAAAGGCCCATTCTACATTTGACATTTCCAGCCCATCGTCAGTTTTAGCCCATTAATGGCCAGCTACATCGTTGGGCCCAATTACGGACCGAGCTTATTTCGGCCTGTTTGCGGCCCATCATCAGTTCCATCCCGTTAGCGGCCTGGAAAGTCTTTTGGCCTTTTCTTGGCCCATTCTGCAGTTGGGCCAATTCTAGCCCGCTATTACTCTAGGCCTGTACTCGGCCCATTCAGTAAATGGGCCAATTCCTAGCCCATTTTGTCTCTCGGCCCATTAACGGCCTGCACAACAGTTGGGCCTTTGACTTTAGGTCCATTAGGGGCCCACGTTCCACGGGGCATCATTTCAGCCCAACGCGACATTCGGCCCGTTAAAAGCCTAGTTTGCAAATTGGGCCTCCTCTTCCCCATAACACTTTCGGCCTCTTACTGGCCCGTAAAGTAAAAGGGCCGAGACAAAATTGACATCTATTTCGGACTACTAGAGGCCCACGGGCCATTTCCATTTATACGGCCCTATTGAGCTTTTGTCCTGTTAACGGCCTGCTAAGAGCGTTGTTACGGTGGGCCACATCATTTGGGATCCACTTAATATTATTTTGACCAGCCCAATTAATGCCTGCTTTGACTACACATGTTTGTTCATTTGTATGGCGTCCAAGAAACGTTTGGGTGTGTTGGCCCCCGTTTCAACGATATAGCATATTCAAGAATTATCCTACTCTATACTATCGCCTCTAAAAAACATACACTATACAATAGAAAGACTAAGGCATAGAAACGTAGAATAATCCTACACTATACAATAAAGAAATTACAGCCGAATATACCCAATGGGCATTATAGTTCGGCACCAGTGATAATAAAGCGTACACAAACGACAAATTGCATACACTGGACAAATAAAGCTCATACATCATGGACACGCATCAACTGAACTTACCATTTCAACTATAATCTCTTCGGAAAATAGGATTGGTCGGATTCAGATAGCACAAATTTCAGTCTACAAAATCTCCAATTCCTTTGTGGTTACCTCAGTGTCTTGTTTCATTTTTTGACTCCTGCATCTAATACCTGCATGTCCAGTCTCAACTTGTTGATTGTATGTTGAGAATCATGTACATGTTGTCTTGCCACCTCTAGTTTATGCTCGAGAACATCAGCACATTCCAATTCCAATCCATAATCATTTGGTAACGGCCATGCCGCACTGCTCGCAGATCTTTGTGTTGATGTCACTTCATACTGAAATGTTTCTATAAGTACACATGACTAGGGCAAAAATATAGTTACAATAGTGAGGCGAGCAAGACAGACTATTTTGTAGATGGCAAAATTGGACTAATAATAATGTTACACGTCATGAAGCATAAGAAGGTTATATTATAAAAATTATAAAAATGGTAGTCTATGCAGCCTGCATACAAAAATCTCTCTTAGCTCACCAGAGGAGCATGATGTTGGGGCCAAATCCAAAACACAGACAAGTTACAAATTTAGACATCATGTTGCGGATAAGTAAGCAAGCAGTTGGCCATTATGTAGCTCAATTAAAGTCTTAGGGAGCATAATGAACAGCAGAGGGATTCATACAAACCTACTACAACAAGCAAAGCTATGCAATCTTTAGCCTAGTATAAACTAGATTGTGAGCCTCATGTAGTAATACTTGATTAATAGACTTCAAAGCTTTAGGCACACTTTTCCAGAGTAATTAAATGGTATGGCCTTTAATTATGTCAACTAATAGTTATACAAGTACCCAAGATCAGGCATCATTGTTTGGGCATCTCATTAACTGAGGACAAATAAAGCAATTGAAAAGAGCAAATTAACTATGCCTGAAACAAACAAGGAATTGAACTGTTGAGTTGGATATGGTGACTTACCTTAACTGGTTGAACAGGCTCAGTGCTACTCCTACTTCTCTTGCAAGGCTCCTTCCTAACATCTTGTACATGGAAATCCTCAATCTTATCTTCATTGCACCCCCTCTGCAAGGTGACACAAACTAGTTACTCATCTCCTTGGAAGATAAATATGCATACTTTCCTGTCTGTGAACAACACAAAAGGGTGAGATTATAAAAAAACAACACCACAAAATGAAACATGCCACATCTCTTGCACTTGCACACAATGAAATGAGAATTACTATGTGTGCACTATGTAAAAACTAGGCATACCTTCAAACTAGATCTCTAGGTACTCTTGGAGAGCCTACTTTAGTGTACAGCCAAACCTTTATGTCACTTATGAGTTAGACAAGCCCCCACTACAACAGCCCTTAGTGTTTAAATCGTTGACAAGCTCTGTTAGAGTGTTAGGTCAAGAACAGCAAGTAATCAAAGCAAACAGTTCTGGTATGGCTGGCTGATGCAAACAAGCAATTGAACAGATGTATCAAGAAAACAAGCAAAGAAGGAGGCTTAAGGACCATCACTTGACTGACCAGATTTAAGGGGCATTTAAACATCATGTGCAACATATGAACTAACATAAACATTGCATATTCTAGATTCTACAATGGAATGCACATGTATTAGGTTATGCCATGTATGATGATGCCTAAATGTACACTATAGTAGGCATGAGTGATTCATCATTGCATGCACAATTAAATTGCAGGTTAAGGGCCAGTTCTATTCCGCCTTTTCAGAGCTTATTGTCAAAATAAACAATAAAATATGTAAAGAAGTCATTTTTGAGTTATGGGCTTGGGCTTAACATATTTCGCTTTGGGGGGGTGTTTTGGGTAGAAGCTCACTAAAAATTGAAGGGAAGGGGAATAGTGAAATGACATTGTATATTACACTCAAAATGCAATTGCCCTGTCCGCTTGGATCTCCTCTCCCCTTTCCCTCTACCTCGATCCCCTGCCTGCAGCGCTAGGGTTCCTCCAGTGAGCCGTCGCCATTGGTCCCTTCTGGCCTGGTCCTTGACGATGCTCTGACCAGCTAGGCTACATGGCCAGCGGGTAGGGCCAAATCTCCCTAGCTGCTCCTCCCTCTGGCGCCGCCCCTCATTCTCATGGTCTCCAACAGCTGCTCCACTGTGGTCCCTCCAACATACTACTCTGGCTGGCACCGCACAACTACGGCTGATGCCACACTACGGCAGAAGGCACCTTATTCCCCCTCCCCTCCTTGCAGGCCGTGGCCTTGAGGTGCTATTGAAGGATGAGCTCATCCAACAAGGTGAGGATCTCCTCCGATTATTTGCCAAATTTTCATTCTGATCCACAATACGATGAATTGCTATGAGCTGCTTCTGCTGCTGCTATATGATGCATTGCTATGAGCTGCTCCTGCTGCTGCTATATGATGAATTGATATGAGCTGCTGCTACTATATGATGAATTGCTATGACCTGTTGCTGCTGCTATATGATGATTTGCTATAAGCTGCTCCTGCTGCTGCTATATGATGAATTGCTATGAGCTGCTTCTACTGCTGCTATATGATGAATTGCTATGAGCTACTCCAGCTGCTTCTATATGATGAATTGCTATGAGCTGCTGCTGGTATATGATGAATTGGACACTGCTGCTGCTGTATGATGAGTTGCTATGAGCTGCTGCTGCCGCTATATGATGCTTTTAGGTGGTGCTGCTATATGATAATAACCAGCCACTTGGACCATTGAATTTCAATAAATAATTGTTCTTCATTTAAATGTGGGTCATGCTTTCTTCGTTTAAATTATGAAGTGGGATCTCTATGGAAGACATCGACCAAAGTAGATTGTGCCAAGTAGATGGTATCTTTGTATTTGCATTTTGAACAAATAGTGATGGTCTATTTTCCTATCATATTAATTACTGTAGTGGGTTCAATTTGTTATGTTTGCAAGTCAAATTAATTTTCATATGGGCAAAAAAATGACAAAATATAATGCAATCTAGATTTTTCACTGACCATACCAAAGATAAGCTGAAAAGGAAGGCAATGAAAAGAACTGGTTGGCTTATTACCTTGAGCTTATATTCACATGTGCTTATTTTCTTAGGATAACTCGTAATAACTGTCCTAAGAAACTTGGCCAATAGAACTGACATACAAATAACATGTCACGATGATTGCAATGGAGGAGTGACCTACCATAGCACACTATATAGGCTCACCACTACCTCTCCTTTTTTTGCGACGTTCCATGAAATTGCCACATACATCTTGTACTTTTCCATTGTGTAACCCTATCTGCAAGTTGACACGGCTAATTTCAGACATCTCTACATGATAATACATTGCATATCCCATGCAAATATTTAAACCACTAATTAACGATTGTGTGTAGCATAAACTAGCCATGACTCTGTGTGCTGGACTAGCAGGCACTCTAATGGAGCCTAATGTAGTGCACTGGAATTCCTACATGACACCGACGATTTTGTGTAATGTACTACCTCTGTTCCTAAATATATGTCTTTGTAGAGATTCCAGTATGGACCACATACAGATGTATATAGATGCATTTTTGAGTGTAGATTCACTCATTTTGCTCCGTATGTAGCCTATAGTGGAATCTCTAGAAAGACTTATATTTAGGAACGGAGGTATGAGGTAGTATCATGTATGACATCTACATATCTAATTTAGTAGCCAGTAGTAGAAATCATTGTCTATACAAAGGGATTACTGGTCAAAAATCCTAGCAAAGCACGCTGGCAGGCACACAATAATACAAGAGAGAGACGCACTTACAAGATCATAGCAATGCCTCAGTCCAGGATCTTGGTTGGCCAAGCTGTTAGATCCAAAAGAAACATCGTCCTTTTAGTTTTTGCCAGCTGCATAACAGGTAACGGCGACATGTTAGTATATTTGAAGTACATCGGACAGGTGATGCTGGACGGGTTTAAAGGTGAAGTACCTAGGCTGTGGCGGATCCTTGGCATCTTGCCAGACAGTGGGAATCAGGTTAGAAACGTCAAGGGTGATGACACTAGTTGGCTGTCGAGGTCCGGTAAGGAGATCTAGAATCGTCGAGTAGGGTGTTTGTGGAGCGGCTCTGGTAGGGTGGACTACGGTGTGGTCGAAGCGGATCTGTGGCCGTGGACGAGGGCGTCGATGAAGCTGCTCCGGTGGTTGGTTTAAGGATAGTGTGAACGATGCGGATCTGCGGCTGTGGATGGGGCATCAAAAGCTGCTCTGGTAGGTTGGATGAGGGTGTGATGAAGTGGATCTGTGGCTGTGGACTTGTGAGTTGGCAAAGCGGCCTCGGTAGGGTTGAGAATGGTATAAGAGAAGCTACTCCGGTAGGGTTGGCGATGGTGTCCGCGAAGCGGCTCCGGTAGGGTTGAGGAAGGTGTCGGCGAAGAGGATCAGAGGTTGTCGACGAGGGCATCGGTGGGGCGGCTCCCGAGGGGTATGGACGAAGCGTCGCCGGTGGGGAGTATGAATGAGCCCCTGCAGATACGCTATAGTTGAAGAGAGTACCGGCGAAGCAGATCCGGCACCGTGGACAAGGCCGGAACTGAATGGGCTATGGTATAGTGGTGGATGAGCAGTCTACTTGTTTCTGTCGGATTTCGGGTTCCAGAAAAACCCTTAAGGTTCAAACACTGGGGTGTGCACAAAGATCTTCTTCCTCTTACTGACTAACTGTAACACCGTCGATGCGACTATAGCTCCCACGTGTCGAGGCACGACTTAGAGACATAATCGCATTGAAGGCATATGTCGCAAGTAAGGCAATCTTCACAACATCCCATGTAATATAAATAATAAAGGGGAGAAAACATAGTTGGCTTACACTCGCCACGTCAATCAAGTACATAAATAACATTACATCATCCAAACACTCATGGCCCGACTACGGCGCCAAAATAAAAGAGAACCCAACATGCGACAATGGTCCCAATCACCCCCAACTGGGCACCACTACTGATCATCGGGAAAGGAAACATAGTAACGTTGAGAGTCTTCGTCGAACTCCCACTTCAGCTCATACGCGTCTCCTGGAGCGGAATCATCAGGCCCTGCATCTGGTGTAATAGTAATCTGTGAGCCACAAGGACTCAGCAATCTCGCACCCTCGCGATCAAGACTATTTAAGCTTACAGGTAAGGCAAGGTAAATATATGTGGAGCTGCAGCAAGCGACTAGCATATATGGTGGCTAACTTATTCGCAAAGGAGAGCGAGAAGAGGAGGCAAAGTGCGAGTGAGAAACTAGAGAGCATCCTGCGCAAACATTACTCCAACACCGTGTCCACTTCCCGGACTCCGCCGAGAAGAGGCCATCACGGTAACACACTCGGTTGATTCATTTTAATTAAGTTAAGGTTCAAGTTATCTACAACCGGACATTAACAAATTCCCATCTGCCCATAACCGCGGGCACGGCTTTCGAAAGCCCTGCAGGGGAGTCCCAACTTAGCCCATGACAAGCTCTCACGGTCAACGAAGGAATAGACCTCCTCCCAAGACGTTCCGATCAGACTCGGTATCTCGGTAATTCAAGACACTTCGACAGGTTAAAACAAGACCAGCAACACCGCCCGAATGTGCCGACAAATCCCGATAGGAGCTGCACATATCTCTTTCTCAGGGCACACTCAGATAAGCAATCCGTACAACTAAAACCAGCCCTCGAGTTTCCTCGAGGTGGCGCTGCAAGGGGCTCTAGTTTGGACCAACACTCAAAGGAGCACTGGCCCGGGGGGGTTAAAATAAGATGACCCTTGAGTCTGCAGAACCCAAGGGAAAGAAAAGGCTAGGTGGCAAATGGTAAAACCAAGGTTGGGCATGGCTGGAAAAGCTTTAATCAAGGCAAACTATCAAGGGGTTCCCATTATAACCCAATCGCGTAAGGAACGCAAAATTCGGGAACATAACACCGATATGACGGAAACTAGGGCGGCAAGAGTGGAACAAAACACTAGGCGAGAGGCCGAGCCTTCCACCCTTTACCAAGTATATAGATGCATTAAGATAGCAAGACAATATAATTATATCCCAACAAGTAAATAAATGTTCCAACAAGGAACGGCCTTCAATCTTCACCTGCAACTAGCAACGCTATAAGAGGGGCTGAGCAAAGCGGTAACATAGCCAATCAACGGTTTGCTAGGACATGGTGGGTTAGAGGTTTGACATGGCAATTTGGGAGGCTTGCAAGCAAGTGGTAGGCATAGCAAAAGAGCGAGCAAACTAGCATAGCAAAGATAGTAGTGATTTCGAGGGTATGATCATCTTGCCTGCACAGTTGTCAGAGTTGACTGGATCCTCGAAAGCAAACTCAACGGGCTCCTCGTTAGCGAACTCGTCTCCCGGCTCTACCCAAACAAGACAAACAAGCAACAAGGACACAATCAACCACATTCAAGGATCAAGCGATATGATGCAATGATGATATGCTATGCGGGATGCGATGCGGGATGCAAAATGCAAGATATGACAGGAAATGCATGAACCTGGCCTCAAATTGGAAAACAAAGTGTGCCACTGGAAAGATGAGGTGAAATCGCTTGAAAACGATATAAAGAACGCCGGAATCGGAGTTACGGTTTGGAAATGGCAAGCGATTCAAAAATGACACCGGTCTGCGATTTACAGCAAGTAGGCATCTAAATGCAACGAAATGAACATGCTACAGCACCCAAACATGACAACAAAATACATGGCAGGGATACACACAAGATTCTTAACAAAATTCTAGCACTGAGCTACGGCCAATTCATCCATTAACAGGTTCAAACAAGCATGGCAAAAATGCATATGACCAACAGAGTTCAGACTTTGTGAAATTAACACTTGTCTGGAATTTCAGATCAGGTAGCCCTCTTCGGAGCAACAAAACTACATGCTACAGGACCTGAACATGGCAAAGTAAAGCATAGCATGGAGCTACTCAAAGATCTTAACAAAAATCCCTTAGTGACCTTGAGCCAAAAGGGATCAGAAAATACAATTGCAAGCATGTGAACATGGAAAAACATAAACAGTTTTCAGACTTAGTGAAAATTGGCACATGCTGAAATGTAACTCAAATAGGCATGTTTACGTGCTCGATGCACTCACTACAGAGCAAGTCATGGCAAGACAAGCATACATCCATCAAGAAGTCACAAAATGCAATCTAGACATGGCAAGAACAATAGCATAGCACGCACGGATCAACTACAACATCACCGGCAAAATTACAAACAAGTTGACAATCTGCCCAGATTCACAAAGTAGCAAAAGCAGAGCTCGATTGACTCAAGCTAGGTTGCACCATAATTGCAAAAAAAAGGCATGGATGGATAGAGCACTACAATATCAACAAAACATCCTTACTGATCATCCTCAAAAGAGGCACGGATCACTAGGAAACAACATGAACATATGGCAACATGAGATAAACAGCTCCAGGAGTTGGTGAAATTACTAAGTCCCTGAAAACAGAATTAGCAAGTGCACCACTTTGCAAGCTTGCACTAGTCACCACACACATCCTAAAAATACATGGGTTGCACCTCTGTAAATATGACAAAACCCTTAACAAAACATATGTAGAGCACACGGGCATAATATGCACACAATAATCATGGCAAAAATGACAAAAGTGCTAAACGGGGTAGCAGATCTGACAATTAACTCAAGTATCCCTCTTCTAACAGCATTACGGGCATCAAGATGAACTCAAATGAAAATGATGCAATGGAATGAAATGATGTACTCTCTGAGATGAACATTTTGATATGCTATATGCATGAATCGGAGCTACGGATGCAAAGTTATGGAGCCGTGAACATGAGCACTTGAACTGAGAATTCTGAGGACTTAGCCGAATTTTACCACCGGATCTAGGGTTGACTTTGGCGCGGAAGTCGAGGATCACCGGGATCTGGCCGGAGTTCGCCGGAGGGGGACGCGGGGCGGCGCCGGGGAGGTCGGAGGAGGCCGGGGCCGGCCGGATCAGGTCGCCGGAGTGGCCGGACGACGGTGGCGGCGCTCGGCGGTGGCGATGGCCCGCGGAGGCGGCGAGGTGATGATGGCGCCGGGCGGCGAGGTCAGGCGGCCGCGGCGCAGTGGCGATGGCGGCTTGGCGGCGGCCGGTGAAGGAGGCGGCTCGGCTCGCGGGCTCGCGGGGGCCGGCCTTGGGCCTGGCGGGCCCGTGTGGGCGGCGGCGCGGCGAAGTGGGCACGCCCCCACGTGGCGGCGCGCGATTGGGCGGCTGTGGCGGCCGGACGTGTCCGGTTAGGCGGCGGACATGTCCGGCGGCGACGGGGAGATTTTTTTTAGGGTTAGGGGGGAGAGGATCCGCGAATTTGGAATGGGGGGTGTATATATAGGCATAGGGGGAGCTAGGAGAGTCCAAATGAGGTGCGGTTTTTGGCCACGCGATCGTGATCGAACGCTCTAGATGATGGAGCAGAGTTAGGTGGGTTTTGGGCCAAATTGGAGGGGTGTTGGGTGCAACACACACGAGGCCTTTTCGGTCCCTCGGTTAACCGTTGGAGTATCAAACGAAGTCCAAATGATACGAAACTTGATAGGCGGTCTACCGGTAGTAAACCAAGGCCGCTTGGCAAGTCTCGGTCCAATCCGGAAATTTTTAATCCCCACACACGAAAGAAAGCTAGAAATGACCACCGGAGGAGAATGAAGCGCAGAAATGCAAAACGGACAACGGGGAAAAAGCTCGAATGCATGAGACGAACACGTATGCAAATGCAATGCACATGATGACATGATATGAGATGCATGACAACGACAACAACACACGGAGACAAACACCCGAACCCGAGGAAAAAAATATAACTTAACGCCGGAAACGGCAAGAGTTGGAGTACAAATTGGGAAAGTTATATCCGGGGTGTTACGGTGAGGTGAAATCGCTTGAAAACGATATAAAGAACGCCGGAATCGGAGTTACGGTTTGGAAATGGCAAGCGATTCAAAAATGACACCGGTCTGCGATTTACAGCAAGTAGGCATCTAAATGCAACGAAATGAACATGCTACAACACCCAAACATGACAACAAAATACATGACAGGGATACACACAAGATTCTTAACAAAAGTTTAGCACTGAGCTACGGCCAATTCATCCATTAACAGGTTCAAACAAGCATGGCAAAAATGCATATGACAAACAGAGTTCAGACTTTGTGAAATTAACACTTGTCTGGAATTTCAGATCAGGTAGCCCTCTTCGAAGCAACAAAACTACATGCTACAGGACCTGAACATGGCAAAGTAAAGCATGGCATGGAGATACTCAAAGAGCTTAACAAAAGTCCCTTAGTGACCTTGAGCCAAAAGGGATCATAAAATACAATTGCAAGCATGTGAACATGGCAAAAACATAAACAGTTTTCAGACTTGGTGAAAACTGGCACATGCTGAAATGTAACTCAAGTAGGCATGTTTATGAGCTCGATGCACTCACTACAGAGCAATTCATGGCAAGACAAGCATACATCCATCAAGAAGTCACAAAATGCAAGGTATACATGGCAAGAACAATAGCATAGCATGCACGGATCAACTACAACATCACCGGCAAAATTGCAAACAAGTTGACAATCTGCTCAGATTCACAAAGTAGCAAAAGTAGAGCTCGATTGACTCAAGCTAGGGTGCTCCATAATTTCAAACAAAGGCATGGATGGATAGAGCACTATAATATCAACAAAACATCCTTACTGATCATCCTCAAAAGAGGCACGGATCACTAGGAAACAACATGAACATATGGCAACATGAGATAAACAGCTCCAGGACTTAGTGAAATTACTAAGTCCCTGAAAACAGAATTAGCAAGTGCACCACTTTGCAAGCTTGCACTAGTCACCACACACATCCTAAAAATACATGGGTTGCACCTCTGGAAAGATGACAAAACCCTTAACAAAACATATGTAGAGCACACGGGCATAACATGCACACAATAATCATGGCAAAATGACAAAAGTGCTAAACGGGGTAGCAGATCTGACAATTAACTCAAGTAGCCCTCTTCTAACAGAATTTCAGGCATCAAGATGAACTCAAGTAAAAATGATGCAATGGAATGAATGATGCAATAGAATTTTGATATGCTATATGCATGAATCGGAGCTACGGATCCAAAGTTGCGGAGCCGTGAACATTAGCACTTGAACTGAGAATTCTGAGGACTTAGCCGAATTTTACCACCGGATCTAGGGTTGACTTTGGCGCGGAAGTCGAGGATCGCCGGGATCTGGCCGGAGTTCGCAGGAGGGGAACACGGGGCGGCGCCGGGTAGGTCGGAGGAGGCCGGGGCCGGCCGGATCCGGTCGCCGGAGTGGCCAGACGATGGTGGCGGCGCTCGGCGGTGGCGGTGGCCCACGGAGGCGGTGAGGCGACGATGGCGCCGGGCGGCGAGGTCCGGCGGCTGCGGCGCGGCGGCGATGGCGGCTTGGCGGCGGCGGCCGGCGAAGGAGGCGGCGGGCGAGGCGGCTCGGCTCGCGAGCTCATGGGGGCCAGCCTTGGGCCTAGCGGGCCCGCGCGGGCGGCGGCGCGGCGAAGTGGGCACGCCCCCACGTGGCGGCGCGCGATTGGGCGGCTGTGGCGGCCGAACGTGTCCGGTTAGGCGGCGGACATGTCCGGCGGTGGCGGGGAGATTTTTTTTAGGGTTAGGGGGGAGAGGATCCACGAATTTGGAATGGGGGTGTATATATAGGCATAGGGGGAGCTAGGAGAGTCCAAATGAGGTGCGGTTTTCGGCCACGCGATCGTGATCGAACGCTCTAGATGATGGAGCAGAGTTAGGTGGCTTTTGGGCCAAATTGGAGGGGTGTTGGGCTGCAACACACACGAGGCCTTTTCGGTCCCTCGGTTAACCGTTGGAGTATCAAACGAAGTCCAAATGATACGAAACTTGACAGGCGGTCTACCGGTAGTAAACCAAGGATGCTTGGCAATTCTCGGTCCAATCCAGAAATGTTTAATCCCCACACACGAAAGAAAGCTAGAAATGACCACCGGAGGAGAACGAAGCGCCGGAATGCAAAACGAACAACGGGGAAAAAGCTCGAATGCATGAGACGAACACGTATGCAAATGCAATGCACATGATGACATGATATGAGATGCATGACAACGACAACAACACACGGAGACAAAAACAGGTTCCCGAGGAAAAAAATATAACTTAACGCCGGAAACGGCAAGAGTTGGAGTACAAATTGGGAAAGTTATATCCGGGGTGTTACACTAATGCACTCTATGAACCAACGGCCTAGATCGACGAACTCGCAACACAAGGGACAGAAGATTTATACTGGTTCGTGCCACTGTTGTGGTGTAATACCCTACTCAAGTGTGGTGTGGTGGATTGCCTCTTGGGCTAAGGATGAACAGTTACAAGGGGAAGAACAGCCTCGCGAGGTGAGGTGTTCTTGTGCTTGGTGAGCTTGTGCGGTTGAGGATCGGATACCTCCCTATAGTGGTGGCTAGTCCTATTTATAGAGGCCCTGGTACTCTCCCCAAATATTGAGCGGGAAGGGAGCCAACAACGGCCAAATTTGAAGGGAGACAACTAGTACAAGTTATCCTGACAAAAGGTGGTCTTCGCCTGCCAAAGGCTCTGGTGGTGACGCCGCCTTGGGCTCCATGGTGACCTCCGTCTTGCCGTCCTGCTGGTATTGGTCTTGTTTCACTTATATGGAAACCTTTGCATGATGCCTCGGTACTCCTCGTCTGCGCTTGCCTCCTTAGCACCAAAGAGGAAACAAGGACACTACGCGCGCTGGCGCCCGCCTGGCACCCGCCTGGTCTTGATTGTCATGGCTCACGTCACTGGAACCTCGCGAGGTTTTCCTGGCCTTGATCTCTCCGCCCCTCGCGAGCTAGCTTGGTGAGGCCGCCCCCATGGAGGTCTTGTGTCATCCGCCTCGCGAGGCTTGGCCCCTCGCGAGGGTCTTGAATGCTTGTTGGTGAAGATGGGCCATACGGGCCCGGTTGTAGAGCGACGCCGTGGCCCGCAGGCAGGCAAGTCTGGGAACCCCCTTTCCCAGAATGCCGACAGTAGCCCCCGGGCCCAAGGCGCGCTCGGGCTTGGCTTCGAGGCGAAGCCAAAGAGCAAGTGTGGAGCGCCGCGGGCCCCAATAGCATGCGGCCTTGGTATACGGGTGGTGGTTGATCAGACGTGGGCGTCTCCGCTTCCCCATGCCGCCTCGGCAACTGCCCGATTTGACAAGTCTCTGCTGCATGCAAGGAAAAACCATCATTCTTACCTTAGATCATGGAGGCCGGCGGTTGGCCGTCCCTTAGCTATAAACGGGTAGTGGGGGAAGAGCTCACATCACCCGTCCCTTCCTTGCTCCTCCTGCGTCTTCTCCTTTCTTCCTTCACTCTTTGCTGGTGTAGACATGGCGCCGATTCGGAGGTTCTCGGCCGCAGAGAAGGGCAAGACTCCCCTCAACGAGCCCGAGCTGCTCCCGCCGAAGAAGAGGAGGTCTCATCGTCGCGAGATGGTCGTGAGGCTGGTGGTGTCGCGACCGTGGTACGAGAGGCCGCCTCCGGGGTACCCGTTTCCCTTGTACGCTCACGCCGAGGATTCCAGAGGAAGGAGCGATGAGCGTTGCCACCCGTGCCAGGGCCGTGGCCGCCGTGCATCGGAGGCGCACGCCGTCGCCCCAGGGGTCCATGTTGCAGACTCCTCGCGCGAGTTCGTGCTGTGGGAGGCGATGCCCCCAAGCACTTGGATCCGCCTTCCGCAGTTCTTCACCGCCGAGATGTCGTCGAGGGGCCCTCTCGAGCTTTGTCTGCAGCACGCCGACTACGACGCCCCAGCGACTGGAGCGAAAGTTGAAGCTATCGCCTCCGGGAGGATCTTCATGACTCAAGGCTGGGGCGAGATCGCCCAAGTCTGTCGCGCGGACGGCGCCCTCGCCATCCACTTCGAGTATGACGGTGCCTCCACACTGTCCTTCAAGGTCTTCGACAAGGAAGGCCGCCGCTTGGAGTGCTGCCCTAAAGGAGGTCGCCAGGACGGCGCAGCGGCGGGCGCTAGGCCTACCGCAGGCCTCGCCTGCAGTTCCTCCAGTGACAGCGGCGACTCTTGGTGGTCCAGCGACTCTCCTGAGCTCATGGAGTCTCTGGAGACAAGCGACGATAGCTACGTGCCCCCGAGCTCTCGTCGCGCTCGGAGCAAGATCGCTGCGTCGGGCCGCCGCCGCTGATGATCTGGATGGGGTTGGCGCCGGCCTTCCACGGCCAACTGTTGATGATGGCGTTGGCGACATCCGACGCATGTAGATAGAGCTCGTAGGAATTCCCTCCTTTTTGTTCCCTGCGAGGAATCGAAACAGACCCTGCGGGGGTGTGTAAAGCGTCTGTAATGCCTTTTGTTAATATCGTCCTTATTATGAAAATTTGCGAGTGCACGTCCTGCTAAGGCTCAGTCCCCCCTTTCCAATCCCACGGCAACTTGGTGCTCTACGCTGACAGGTCCCGGTCCCTAGGCAGGCTGCAGCCGTCGCTGGTATGCCAGGTCGTGATGCCGTGGTCAAGGCCAGGAGGTGAGCGGCCAGAGGTCCAGTAAGAGCTCCTGAGGCGTGATTCTCAAGAGGTCCCCTTTAGCGTGCAAGCAACTACCTGAGGATGGTAAGGAAGGCGACGTTGCCGTAGTAGGGCAGCGAAAAGGCGAGGATCTTATGTCGTAGTGTTGGGTCGGTCCAGGTACAAGACTTATCTTGGCGTTCCGGAGCTGGTTCCTCGTGTTGCGCCAGACTTGGGCGTCGGCCGCTGCTGGGTAGCTAGGTTAGTCCCATGCGGGCCTCCCCCTCTTCTCTATGCTCTTCCTGATTCTCTACATCCATAGGTCCCGGGCCTCGAGTAAGCTCAGCTGTCGCTGGTATGCCAGGTCGCGATGCCGTGGTCAAGGCCAGGGGTGAGGGCTAGAGAGCCAGTAAGAGCTCCTGAGACGCCATGCTCAGGAGCCCCCTTTTAAAGCGCAAGCGAATTTCATGGGAGAAGATAGAGAGTCCGTTGTACCGCTCGCTATCGTCCTCAGGAGGTTCCTGCCGGTTAGCGCGAGGAGGGTAACAAATCGCCGCGGTGATTGCTGGTCCATCGCCGACTTGTGGGAGGGGACTCCCTACTGTGGAGAGCCCCGGGGGTGTGTATGGCCCCGCCATGACACGTGGCTCACACGGCAGGGCTGGAGGAGGTGTATCTGGGCACTCGTGAGCCAGCGCAGGACTCACGAGGCCCTACCTCAAGGCGGGTTGCGCCTGGTCTTGATTCTTGTTCGCTGTGGTGGTCCTGCGAGGTGGTTAGACAACCTGCGTCAGACGAATCTCCTGAGGTTATCGTGTGAGAAGGCCAAGCACCAACGGCCCTAGGAGGTGACATGAACGGGACCGGCCCGCCAGACGGAGCTTAGCCATTGGATTTATCGATGCTGCAGGGGCGGGCCCAAGCACAGACGTCGTGCCGAACATTCTCACGCGAAGGATCCTAAAGAAAGACGGTCGGCGTGCGGCTCCCGTGGTGGGTGACAATCAAGCAAGTGATAATCATAGATAGATTACACATGAAAAGCAACATGCCACTGGGTCAGGCCCGAGCGGCTTGGGGATGATTGATACGTCTCCAACGTATCTATAATTTTTGATTGCTCCATGCTATATTATCTACTGTTTTGGACATTATTGGGCTTTATTATACACTTTTATATTATTTTTGGAACTAACCTATTAACTGGAGGCCCAGCCCAAAATTGCTGTTTTTTTGCCTATTTTGGGGTTTCGAAGAAAACGAATATCAAACAGAGTCCAAACGGAATGAAACCTTCGGGAACGTGATTTTTGGAACGAACAAGATCCAGGAGATGTGTACACTACGTCAAGCAACCAATAGGGAGGCCATGAGGTAGGGGGCGCGCCTACCCCCCCCAGGCGGGCCCTCCACCCTCGTGGGCCCCCTGTTGCTCCACCGACGTACTTCTTCCTCCTATATATACCTACGTACCCCCAAACGATCAGATATGGAGCCAAAACCCTAATCCCACCGCAGTAACTTTCTGTATACACGAGATCCCATCTTGGGGCCTGTTCCGGAGCTCCGCCGGAGGGGGCATCGATCACGGAGGGCTTCTACATCAACACCATAGCCCTTTCGATGAAGTGTGAGTAGTTTACCTCAGACCTACGGGTCCATAGTTATTAGCTAGATGGCTTCTTCTCTCTTTTTGGATCTCAATACAAAGTTCTCCCCCTCTCTTGTGGAGGTCTATTCGATGTAATCTTCTTTTGCGGTGTGTTTGTTGAGACCGATGAATTGCGGGTTTATGATCAAGTTTATCTATGAACAATATTTGAATCTTCTCTTAATTCTTTTATGTATGATTGGTTATCTTTGCAAGTCTCTTCGAATTATCAGTTTGGTTCTGCCTACTAGATTGATCTTTCTTGCAATGGGAGAAGTGCTTAGCTTTGGGTTCAATCTTGCGGTGTCCTTTCCCAGTGACAGTAGGGGCAGCAAGGCACGTATTGTATTGTTGCCATCGAGGATAACAAGATGGGATTTTATCATATTGCATGAATTTATTCCTCTACATCATGTCATCTTGCTTAAGGCGTTACTCTGTTCTTACAAACTTAATACTCTAGATGCATGCTGGATAGCGGTTGATGTGTGGAGTAATAGTAGTAGATGCAGGCAGGAGTCGGTGTACCTGTCTCGGACGTGATGCCTATATACATGATCATACCTAGATATTATCATAACTATGCTCAATTCTGTCAATTGCTCAACAGTAATTTGTTCACCCACCATAAAATACTTATGCTCTTGAGAGAATCCACTAGTGAAACCTATGGCCCCCGGGTCTATCTTTTCATCATATTAATCTTCCAACACTTAGTTATTTTCATTGCCTTTTATTTTACTTTGCATCTTTATCATAAAAATACCAAAAATATTATCTTATCATATCAATCAGATCTCACTCTCGTAAGTGACCGTGTAAGGATTGACAACCCCTTATCGCGTTGGTTGCGAGGATTTATTTGTTTTGTGCAGGTGCGAGGGACTCGCGCGTAGCCTCCTACTGGATTGATACCTTGGTTCTCAAAAACTGAGGGAAATACTTACGCTACTTTGCTGCATCACGCTTTCCTCTTCAAGGGAAAACCAACGCAGTGCTCAAGAGGTAGCAAGAAGGATTTTTGGCGCCGTTGCCGGGGAGGTCTGCGCAAAAGTCAACATACCAAGTACCAATCACAAACCCTTATCTCCCGCATTACATTATTTGCCATTTGCCTCTCGTTTTCCTCTCCCCCACTTCACCCTTGCCGTTTTATTTGCCCTCTCTCTCTATCCTCCCTCTCTTTCTCTATTTGCCTCTTCTTGCCCGTTTCTTGTTTGCTTGTGTGTTGGATTGCTTGCTTGTCACGATGGCTCAAGATAACACTAAATTGTGTGACTTTACCAATACCAACAACAATGATTTTATTAGCACTCCGATTGCTCCTCTTACCGATGCTGAATCTTGTGAAATTAATGCTGCCTTGCTGAATCTTGTCATGAAAGATCCGTTTTCCGTCCTTCCTAGTGAAGATGCCTCTACCCATCAAAATAGCTTCATTGATTTATGCGATATGCAAAAGAAGAAAGATGTGGACAATGATATTGTTAAATTGAAGCTATTTCCTTTTTCGCTTAGAGATCATGCTAAAACTTGGTTTTCATCTTTGCCTAAAAATAGTATTGACTCTTGGAATAACTGCAAAGATGCTTTTATCTCTAAGTATTTTCCTCCCGCTAAGATTATCTCTCTTAGAAACTATATTATGAATTTTAAGCAACTTGATCATGAACATGTTGCACAAGCTTGGGAGAGGATGAAATTAATGATACGTAATTGCCCTACTCATGGTTTGAATTTGTGGATGATTATACAAATTTTTTATGCTGGATTGAATTTTGCTTCTAGAAATCTTTTAGATTCGGCTGCGGGAGGCACTTTTATGGAAATCACTTTAGGAGAAGCTACTAAACTCCTTGATAATATTATGGTTAATTATTCTCAATGGCACACTGAAAGATCTACTAATAAGAAAGTGCATGCGATAGAAGAAATTAATGTTTTGAGTGGAAATATGGATGAACTTATGACATTATTTGCTAATAAAAGTGTTTCTTATGATCCTAATGATAATCCTTTGTCTACTTTGATTGATAATAATAATCAATCTATGGATGTGAATTTTGTTGGTAGGAACAATTTTGGTAACAACGCGTATAGAGGAAATTTTAATCCTAGGCCTTATCCTAGTAATTCCTCTAATAATTATGGTAATTCCTACAACAATTCTTATGGAAATTATAATAAGATGCCCTGTGATTTTGAATCTAATATTAAAGAATTTATTACTTCGCAAAAGAATTTCAATGCTTTGATTGAAGAAAAATTTCTTAAGATTGATGAGTTGGCTAGGAACGTTGATAGAATTTCTCTTGATGTTGATTCTTTGAAAATTAGATCTATTCCACCTAAGAATGATATCAATGAGTCTCCCAAAGACATGAGAATTTCCATTGATGAGTGCAAAGAAAGAACCGCTAGGATGCGTGCTAAGAAAGATTCCTTTATAAGAGTGTGTTCTTCTAGTTTCCATGATAATAAAGATGAAGATCTAAAAGTTATTGATGTGTCCCCTATTAAATCTTTGTTTTTCAATATGAATCTTGATAATGATGGGACTTAATATGATCCCCCTTTACCTAGAAGGCGTTCCAAAAATTCGGAGTTTTTAGATCTTGATGCTAAATTTGATAAAAGTGGGATTGAAGAGATCAAAACTCTAGATGTTAATGAACCTACTATTTTGGATTTCAAGGAATTTAATTATGATAATTTCTCTTTGATAGATTGTATTTCCTTGTTGCAATCCATGCTAAATTCTCCTCATGCTTATAGCCAAAATAAAGCTTTTACCAAACATATCGTTGATGCTTTGATGCAATCTTATGAAGAAAAACTTGAGTTGGAAGTTTCTATCCCTAGAAAACTTTATGATGAGTGGGAACCAACTATTAAAATGAAAATTAAAGATCATGAATGCTATGCTTTGTGTGATTTGGGTGCTAGTGTTTCCACGATTCCAAAGACTTTGTGTGATTTTTTAGGTTTCCGTGATTTTGATGATTGCTCTTTAAACTTGCACCTTGCGGATTCCACTATTAAGAAACCTATGGGAAGAATTAATGATGTTCTTATTGTTGCAAATAGGAATTATGTGCCCGTAGATTTTATCGTTCTTGACATAGATTGCAATCCTTCATGTCCTATTATTCTTGGTAGACCTTTCCTTAGAACGATTGATGCAATTATTGATGTGAAGGAAGGAAATTTTAGATTCCAATTTCCATTAAGGAAAGGCATGGAACACTTTCCTAGAAAGAAAATTAAATTACCTTATGAATCTATTATAAGAGCCACTTATGGATTGCCTACCAAAGATGGCAATACCTAGATCTATCCTTGCTTTTTATGCCTAGCTAGGGGCGTTAAACGATAGCGCTTGTTGGGAGGCAACCCAATTTTATTTTTAGTCCTTGATTTTTTCTCCTGTTTAGTAATAAATAATTTATCTAGCCTCTGTTTTGTTTGTGTTTTTTGTGTTTAATTAGTGTTTGTGCCAAGTAGACCCGTTGGGAAGACTTGGAGAAAGTCTTGTTAATGTTGCTGTAAAAAACAGAAACTTTAGCGCTCACGAGAACCGCTGCCATTTTTATTTGGAAAGTGATATTTAGTTAATTATTTTTGCATATGATTAATAGATAAATTCATCACGTCCATCAATTTATTTTACAATTTTTGGGGTTCCAGATCTTGCGCTAGCTACATATTACTACAGACTGTTCTGTTTTTGACAGATTCTGTTTTTCGTGTGTTGTTTGCTTGTTTTGATGAATCTATGGCTAGTAAAATAGTTTATAAACCATAGAGAAGTTGGAATAAAGTAGGTTTAACACCAATATAAATAAAGAATGAGTTAATTACAGTACCTTGAAGTGGTCTTTTGTTTTCTTTCGCTAACGGAGCTCACGAGATTTTCTACTTTAAGTTTTGTGTTGTGAAGTTTTCAAGTTTTGGGTAAGGATTTGATGGATTATGGAACAAGGAGTGTAAAGAGCCTAAGCTTGGAGATGCCCATGGAACCCCCAAGATAATCTAAGGACACCCAAAAAGCCAAAGCTTGGGGATGCCCCGGAAGGCATCCCCTCTTTCGTCTACTTCCATCGGTAACTTTACTTGGAGCTATATTTTTATTCATCACATGATATGTGTTTTGCTTGGAGCGTCTTGTATGATTTGAGTATTTGATTTTTAGTTTACCACAATCATCTTTGATGTACACACCTTTTGAGAGAGACACACATGACTTGGAAATTATTAGAATACTCTAAGTGCTTCACTTATATCTTTTGAGTTATATAGTTTTGCTCTAGTACTTCACTTATATCTTTTAGAGCACGGTGGTGGATTTGTTTTACAGAAATTATTGATCTCTCATGCTTCACTTAGATTATTTTTAGAGTCTCAAATAGCATGGTAATTTGCTTAAATAATCCTAATATGCTAGGTATTCAAGATTAGTAAAAACTTTCTTATGAGTGTTTTAAATACTAAGAGAAGTTTGATGCTTGATGATTGTTTTGAGATATGGAGGTAGTGATATTAAAGTTGTGCTAGTTGAGTAGTTGTGAAATTGAGAAATACTTGTGTTGAAGTTTGCAAGTCTCGTAGCATGCACGTATGGTAAACGTTATGTAACAAATTTGAAACATGAGGTGTTCTTTGATTGTCCTCCTTATGAGTGGCGGTCGGGGGCGAGCGATGGTCTTTTCATACCAATCTATCCCCCTAGGAGCATGCGCGTAGTGATTGGTTTTTGATTACTTGTAGATTTTTCCAATAAGTATGTGAGTTCTTTATGACTAAAGTTGAGTCCATGGATTATACGCACTCTCACCTTTCCATCATTTCTAGCCTCTTCGGTACCGTGCATTGCCCTTTCTCACATTGAGAGTTGGTGCAAACTTCGTCGGTGCATCCAAACCCCATGATATGATACGCTCTTTCACACATAAACCTCCTTATATCTTCCTCAAAGCAGCCACCATACCTACCTATTATGGCATTTCCATGGCCATTCCGAGATATATTGCCATGCAACTTTCCACCATCCCGTTTATCATGACACGTTCATCATTGTCATATTGCTTTGCATGATCATGTAGTTGACATCGTATTTGTGGCAAAGCCACCGTTCATAATTTTTCATACATGTCACACTTGATTCATTGCATATCCCGGTACACCGCCGGAGGAATTCATATAGAGTCATACCTTGTTCTAGTATCGAGTTGTAATCATTGAGTTGTAAATAAATAGAAGTGTGATGATCATCATTTAATAGAGCATTGTCCCAAATAAAAAAAGATAGAAAGGCCAAATAAAAAAGGAAGGCCCAAAAAAATAGAAAAGAAAAGGGACAATGCTATTATCTTTTTTTCCACAGTTGTGCTTCAAAGTAGCACCATGATCTTAATGATAGAGAGTCTCTTGTTTTGTCACTTTCATATACTAGTGGGAATTTTTCATTATAGAACTTGGCTTGTATATTCCAACAATGGGCCTCCTCAAGTGCCCCAGGTCTTCGTGAGCAAGCAAGTTGGATGCACACCCACTTAGTTTCTTTTGTTGAACTTTCTAACATTTATAGCTCTAGTGCATCCGTTGCATGGCAATCCCTACTCCTTGCATTAACATCAATCGATGGGCATCTCCATAGCTCATTGATTAGCCTCATTGTTGTGAGACTTTCTCCTTTTTGTCTTCTCCACATAACCCCCATCATTATACTCTATTCCGCCCATAGTGCTATATCCATGGCTCACGCTCATGTATTGTGTGAAGGTTTATAAAGTTTGAGATTACTAAAGTATGAAACAATTGCTTGGCTTGTCATCGGGGTTGTGTAAGATGAGAGCATTCTTGTGTGACGAAAATGGAGCATGACTAAACTATATGATTTTGTAGGGATGAACTTTCTTTGGCCATGTTATTTTGAGAAGACATAATTGCTTAGTTAGTATGCTTGAAGTATTATTATTTCTATGTCAGTATTAAAATTTTATCTTGAATCTTTCGGATCTGAATATTCATGCCACAATTAAGAAGAATTACATTGAAATTATGCCAAGTAGCATTCCACATCAAAAATTCTGTTTTTATAATTTACCTACTCGAGGACGAGCAGGAATTAAGCTTGGGGATGCTTGATACGTCTCCAACGTATATATAATTTTTGATTGCTCCATGCTATATTATCTACTGTTTTGGACATTATTGGGCTTTATTATACACTTTATATTATTTTGGGACTAACCTATTAACCGGAGGCCCAGCCCAGAATTGCTGTTTTTTTGCCTATTTTAGGGTTTCGAAGAAAAGGAATATCAAACGGAGTCCAAACGGAATGAAACCTTCGGGAACGTGATTTCTGGAACGAACAAGATCCAGGAGACTTGGACCCTACGTCAAGCAACCAACAGGGAGGCCACGAGGTAGGGGGGCGCGCCTACCACCCCCCCAGGCGCGCCCTCCACCCTCGTGGGCCCCCTGTTGCTCCACCGACATACTTCTTCCTCCTATATATACCTACGTACCCCCAAACAATCCGATACAGAGCCAAAACCCTAATTCCACCGTGGTAACTTTCTGTATCCACAAGATCCCATCTTGGGGCCTGTTCCGGAGCTCCGCTGAAGGGGGCATCGATCACGGAGGGCTTCTACATCAACACCATAGCCCTTCCGATGAAGTGTGAGTAGTTTACCTCAGACCTATGGGTCCATAGTTATTAGCTAGATGGCTTCTTCTCTCTTTTTGGATCTCAATACAAAGTTCTCCCCCTCTCTTGTGGAGATCTATTCGATGTAATCTTCTTTTGCGGTGTGTTTGTTGAGACCGGTGAATTGTGGGTTTATGATCAAGTTTATCTATGAACAATATTCGAATCTTCTCTGAATTCTTTTATGTATGATTTGTTAACTTTGCAAGTCTCTTCGAATTATCAGTTTGGTTTTGCCTACTAGATTGATATTTCTTGCAATGGGAGAAGTGCTTCGCTTTGGGTTCAATCTTGTGGTGTCCTTTCCCAGTGACAGTAGAGGTAGCAAGGCACGTATTGTATTGTTGCCATCGAGGATAACAAGATGGGGTTTTATCATATTGCATGAATTTATCCCTCTACATCATGTCATCTTGCTTAAGGCGTTAATCTGTTCTTATGAACTTAATACTCTAGATGCATGCTGGATAGCGGTCGATGTGTGGAGTAATAGTAGTAGATGCAGGCAGGAGTCGGTCTACTTGTCTCGACGTGATGCCTATATACATGATCATACCTAGATATTCTCATAACTATGCTCAATTCCGTCAATTGCTCTTGAGAGAAGCCACTAGTGACACCTATGGCCCCCGGGTCTATCTTCATCATATTAATCTTCCAACACTTAGTTATTTTCAATGCCTTTTATTTTACTTTGTATCTTTGTCATAAAAATACCAAAAATATTATCTTATCATATCTATCAGATCTCACTCTCGTAATTGACCGTGTAGGGATTGACAACCCCTTATCGCATTGGTTGCGAGGATTTATTTGTTTTGTGCAGATGCGAGGGACTCGCGCGTAGCCTCCTACTGGATTGATACCTTGGTTCTCAAAAACTAAGGGAAATACTTATGCTACTTTGCTGCATCACCCTTTCCTCTTCAAGGGAAAACCAACATAGTGCTCAAGAGGTAGCAAGAAGGATCTCTAGTGCCATTGCCGAGGAGGTTTGCGCAGAAGTCAACATACCAAGTACCCATCACAAACCCTTATCTCCCGCATTACATTATTTTCCATTTGCCTCTCGTTTTCCTCTCCCCCACTTCACCCTTGCCATTTTATTCGCCCTCTCTCTCTATCCTCCCTCTCTTTCTCTATTTTCCTCTTTTTGCCCATTTCTTGTTTGCTTGTGTGTTGGATTGCTTGCTTGTCACGATGGCTCAAGATAACACTAGATTGTGTGACTTTACCAATACCAACAACAATGATTTTATTAGCTCTCCGATTGCTCCTCTTACCGATGCTGAATCTTGTGAAATTAATGCTGCCTTGCTGAATCTTGTCATGAAAGATCCGTTTTCCGGCCTTCCTAGTGAAGATGCCTCTACCCATCTAAATAGCTTCATTGATTTATGCGATATGCAAAAGAAGAAAGATGTGGACAATGATATTGTTAAATTGAAGCTATTTCCTTTTTCGCTTAGAGATCATGCTAAAACTTGGTTTTCATCTTTGCCTAAAAATAGTATTGACTCTTGGAATAACTGCAAAGATGCTTTTATCTCTAAGTATTTTCCTCCCGCTAAGATTATCTCTCTTAGAAACTATATTATGAATTTTAAGCAACTTGATCATGAACATGTTGCACAAGCTTGGGAGAGAGAAATTAATGATACGTAATTGCCCTACTCATGGTTTGAAATTTGTGGATGATTATACAAATTTTTTATGCCGGATTGAATTTTGCTTCTAGAAATCTTTTAGATTCGGCTGCGGGAGGCACTTTTATGGAAATCAACTTTAGGAGAAGCTACTAAACTCCTGATAATATTATGGTTAATTATTCTCAATGGCACACTGAAAGATCTACTAATAAGAAAGTGCATGCGATAGAAGAAATTAATGTTTTGAGTGGAAATATGGATGAACTTATGACATTATTTGCTAATAAAAGTGTTTCTTATGATCCTAATGATATTCCTTTGTCTACTTTGATTGATAATAATAATCAATCTATGGATGTGAATTTTGTTGGTAGGAACAATTTTGGTAACAACGCGTATAGAGGAAATTTTAATCCTAGGCCTTATCCTAGTAATTCCTCTAATAATTATGGTAATTCCTACAACAATTCTTATGGAAATTATAATAATATGTCCTCTGATTTTGAATCTAATATTAAAGAATTTATTACTTCACAAAAGAATTTCAATGCTTTGATTGAAGAAAAATTTCTTAAGATTGATGAGTTGGCTAGGAACATTGATAGAATTTCTCTTGATGTTGATTCTTTGAAACTTAGATCTATTCCACCTAAGCATGATATCAATGAGTCTCTCAAAGTCATGAGAATTTCCATTGATGAGTGCAAAGAAAGAACCGCTATGATGCGTGCTAAGAAAGATTCCTTTATAAGAGCGTGTTGTTCTAGTTTACATGATAATAAAGATGAAGATCTAAAAGTTATTGATGTGTCCCCTATTAAATCTTTGTTTTGCAATATGAATCTTGATAATGATGGGACTGAATATGATCCGTGTGGACAGGGAATCTCTTGGCAGCTTCTTTCTTCGTGCGCCGGCGCACGGCGTCGTGGGTCGCGCCACTGGGTGCACACCTTGGAGCGAAGACGCCATCTTGATGCGGGGGAGCTGAGGTGCTCCCTGAGATGCACGCCTCGGCGCAAGGGTGCCATCTTGTTGCGGAGGAGGCGGAGGCGCTCCGTGAGCCACGCCGCCCGTAGCTGGGGGCGGGCGAGGCAGCAAGAGGGACGGTGCAGGAGAGCCTCCCGCGGCGCTGACAAGCTCGGCGATGCGGTCGAGCCAGTCCTCGTAGAGGTCGTCGACTAGACGGTAGCGCAGGAGCTCGCATGCCATGAGCAGCGCGGCCTGCGCATCCGTGGGAGCATGACAGGCGTGAGATGACGAGCCAGCCGGAGTCAGCGACGGGGTGGCGGTATGGCCATCACGGCGCACGGAGGGATGCAGCAAAGAGGCTTGCTGCTTGTTTACCGCCGGACCGGTGACAGCGTTGGCGGCGGGTGACGGAGAACGACGGGGAGGCCCGCCGACGGGAGCCGTCTGAGAAACGTGGGCGGCGAGGGCGGCCCGGCGCTCAGCATGAGCTCGGCGAGCGTCCTCCATGAGCTTGGTGGAGTGACGAAGCATGGGTTGACGGAGAAGAAGGCTTCGGCGAACCCCTACCTGGCGCGCCAAATGTCAGATTTCGGGTTCCGGCAAAACCCTTAAGGTTCGAACACTGGGGTGCGCACAAAGATCTTCTTCCTCTTACTAACTAACGCACTCTATGAACCCACGGCATAGCTCGACGAACTCGCAACACAAGGGACACAAGATTTATACTGGTTCGGGCCACCGTTTTGGTGTAATACCATACTCCAGTGTGGTTTGGTGGATTGCCTCTTGGGTTGAGGATGAACAGTTACAAGTGGAAGAACAGCCTCACGAGGTGAGGTGTTCTTGTGCTTGGTGAGCTTGTGTGGTTGAGGATCAGATGCCTCCCTATACTGGTGGCTAGTCCTATTTATAGAGGCCCTGTTCCTCTCCCCAAATATTGAGCGGGAAGGGAGCCAACAACGGCCAAATTCGAAGGGAGACAACTAGTACAAGTTATCCTAACAAAAGGTGGTCTTCGCCTGCCAAAGGCTCTGGTGGTGACGCCGCCTTGGGCTCCATGGTGACCTCCGTCTTGCCATCATGCTGGTCTTGGTCTTGTTGCACCGATACGGAAACCTTTTCCTGATGCCTCGGTACTCCTCATCTGCGCTTGCCTCCTTAGCACCAAAGAGGAAACAAGGACACTACGCGCGCTGGCGCCCGCCTGGTCTCGATCAGCATGGCTCACGTCACTGGAACCTCGTGAGTATTACCTTATCTTGATCTCTCCACCCCTCGCGAGCTAGCTTGGTGAGGCCGCCCCCGAGGAGGTCTTGTGTCATCTTCCTTGCGAGGCTTGGCCCCTCGCGAGGGTCTTGAACGCTTGTTGGTGAAGATGGGCCGTACGGGCCCGCTTGCATAGCCACGCCGTGGGCCGCAGGCAGGAAAGTCTGGGGACCCCCATTCCCAGAACGCTGACAGTTTCTAGTGGAGGTTGGAGGGGTAGATGGGGCCGCAGAAGCAGATCCAGTGAGGTGGACGCCGCTGGCAGTGAATGGGCTCTAGTATGCTGGTGGATGAGCAGTCTAGGGTTCCCAGAGGAGAGGGGTAGAAAGGCCGATGACGGACGGCAATGTAAGATGCTCTGGTGCTGTGGAGTTAGTCGTTTTTTCGGGAGGGGAAGGAAATGGGGGTGCCGTGTAGTGGGGGGGAACCGGAAGTTACCAAAGCATCCCTGACCTATTATGTAGATGAGGGCGGTTGAGGGAGTCCTAGATTAGGGGGTCCTCAGGCGTCTGGGCTATGTGACATGGGCCGGACTGATGGGCCGTGAAGATACAAGATGGAAGACTTTTCCCCGTGTCCGGATGGGCTCTCCTTTGCGTGGACGGAAGCTTGTCGTGCGAATATGAAGATTCCTTTCTCTATAAACCGACTTTGTACAACCCTAGTCCCCTCCGATGTCTATATAAACTGGAGGGTTTAGTCCATAGAGGCAATCATAATCATACAGGCTAGACATCTAGGGTTTAGCCATTATGATCTCGTGGTAGATCAACTCTTGTAACCCCTATACACATCAAAGTCAATCAAGCAGGACGTAGGGTATTACTTCCATCAAGAGGGCCTGAACCTAGATAAACACTGTGTCTGTGTCTCTTGTTACCTTTGATCCTTAGACACACAGTTCGGAACCCCCTACCTGAGATCTGCCGGTTTTGACACCGACATTGGTGCTTTCATTCAGAGTTCCACTATGTCGTCATTGAAAGGCTCGATGGCTTCATCGGTCATCTATAACAATGCTGTCCGGAAGGAGATTTTTCTCCCCGGCTAGATCTTCGTATTCGGCGGCTTCGCACTACGGGCCAACTCGGTTGGCCACCTAGAGCAGATCGATAGCTATGCCCCTGGTCACCAGATCAGTTTCGAAAATCTGAACTATGTCGCCGACATCCAAGGAGACTTGATCTTCCAAGGGTTCGCGGCTCCAACCACCGCTCCAGCCTTAGATCCGGAGCGCATCACTAGGTCCTAAGACGGGAGTCTAGAGCCCGCCGGACTATTTGCGGCTATAGAGCTCAACACTGGAGAACCGGAGAGGATAGCGCCACCGGCAGCCATCACAAAACCAGACTCTTCTCCAGACACTAGCTCCGAACCCTCGCAGTACGTGTCTTGCGAGCTCGGCCGGGGAACTTCGGTCCCCATCCAAACCTCGCTCTTAAATGAGGCTCTGGACCTAATGCGATCCCTCGCCATCATAGAGGAACCGCTTCCCAATTGCACCCAGCCCAGACTAGGGGTTGAAAATAGGGAATTTTACTTCCCACCAACCACCCACTTTATAGCCACTGTCGAGGAACTAACTAACATGCTTGACTACAACTCCGAAGACATCGACGGTATGGATGACGATGCCGGAGAGGAGCAAGCCCAAAACCCGCCGTTCACCGGAGCTGGATGGCCACCTCCTCATACGACGTGTACATGGTGGGCACACCTAAAGAAGGCGACGGCGATGATGAGAAGGATCCAGTCGATGAAGAACCTCCTGAGATACCACCAAAGCGTCGACGTTAGTGGCGCCACACTAAATAGCGTCGCGGAAAGGACAGGAATACCGGCATCGAAGACGATGATACTCTGGAGAATGCCGAAGACCAAGAAGACCCCATCGAACCAACATACGAACCGGATGATCGGGAGGATGGGCAAATTTACCCTGACGATCAAGCAGGGAACAAAGACTCGGAGGATAGCAATTACCTACCACTCTCCGAGGACGACGTGAGCCTCGGCGATGAAGATTTCATCGTGCCAGAGGAACCCCTCGAACAAGAGCGCTTTAAGCGCCAGCTAATAGCCACTGCTAGAAGCCTAAAGAAAAAGCAGCAGCAGCTTCAAGCTGACCAAGATCTGCTCAATGACAGATGGACTAATGTCCTGGCAGCCAAAGAATACGGCCTCGAACGCCCAACGAAGAGTTACCCGAAGCGTAAACTTCTACCCCAATTCGACGATGAGGTGCTGAAGCCCATACCACCCGCATGTAACGCGGCTAGCGGACCTGACCGACCACCACCTGGCCAGGATAGAATGGAAATTCAAGCCGAACACCAGCCCGCGTCACCTCGCCGCAAAAGCAAAGAAACAACAGCTCGGGGATACATTTATGACCTATGTCAGCACCTGGACAATAGAGCCGGCCAGACTAGGTCAATCTACGGATCAAGGGGGCGTGCCCAAGCGTGAGAAGACGGCCATCAGGCCTGGCGTGACAAACACAACCCCACCAGGGCCGAAAATCGCATACAGACTTCATCTGAACTGCGCCGTGATGTTGCCTGATACAGGGGCGCCGCACACCCCCTATGCTTCACTGATGAAGTAATGGAGCACCAGCTCCCAGGAGGGTTTAAACTCGTGAACATCGAATCATACGATGGCACAACAGATCCTGCAGTATGGATTGAAGACTTTCTTCTCCACATTCACATGGCACACGGTGATGATCTACATGCCATCAAGTACCTCCCCCGAAAACTCAAGGGGCCAGCACGGCACGGGCTGAACAGCCTACCAGAAAACTCTATCAGAAGCTAGGAAGACTTGGAGGACGCATTTAGAGACAACTTCCAAGGTACTTATGTTGGCCCCCCTAGACACCGATGACCTTAGTCATATAATTCAGCAACCCGGGGAATCGGCCCGGCAGCTCTGGACCAGGTTCCTAATAAAAAAGAACTAGATTGTGGATTTTTCGGATGCCGAAGCCCTCGCGGCCTTCAAACATAGCATCCAAGAAAAGCCGAAGTCCATGGCAGCCCTTACCGCACTGATGACCCGCTTTTGTGCGGGAGAGGATAGCTGGCTTTCTCGTAGAAGCAACAGCACCAACGACCCTGGCACCTCCGAAACCAGGGACGGCAATGGCAAGCCACGACACGACAAGTACAAGTGTCGAAACAATAATGAAGGAACCCAGGACATGTTGGTCAACGCCGGATTCAGTGGCTCCAAACCCGGTTAACGGAAGAAGCCATTCAAGGCGAACATAGATGGTCCATCTAGTTTAGACCGAATACTTGACTGGCCTTGCCAGATTCATGGCACCCCCGATAAACCCGCCAATCACACCAATGGGAATTGTTGGATCTTTAAACAGGCTGGCAAAATCAACGTCGAACACAAGGGGAAAGGGCCGCCCAGCAACGACGATGACCAAGAGCCTCGTCAACCGAACACGGGGGGACAGAAGCAATTTCCCCCGAGGTAAAAACTGTGAACATGATATATGTCACACATATCCCTAAGAAGGAGCACAAGCACACATTACAGGACATCTACGCCATAGAGTCGGTCGCCCCAAAATTCAACCCATGGTCGGCTTGTCCGATCACTTTCGATAGAAAGGACAACCCAACCAGTATCCGTGATGGAGGCTCGGCACCTCTAGTCCTTGATCCAATCATTGACGGATTCCACCTCTCGCGAGTCCCCATGGACGGTGGAAGCAGTCTCAATCTACTTTATCAAGACACTGTTCGCAAAATGGGCATTAATCCGTCAAGAATCAAGCCCACTAAAACTACCTTCAAAGGAGTAATACCTGGTGTAGAGGCCCGCTGCACGGGCTCAATCACGCTGGAAGTCATCTTCGGTTCGCCGGACAACTTCCGAAGCGAAGACTTGATCTTCGATATCGACCCCTTCCACAGCGGATATCACGCACTGCTCGGACGAACCGCTTTCGCCCGCTTTAATGCGGTTCTGCACTACGCCTATCTAAAGCTCAAGATGCCCGGTCCATGTGGCGTCATTACAATCAACGGAAACACGGAACGCTCCCTCCATACTAAGGAGCACACCGCGGCCATTGCAGCCGAAATACAAAGTGGCCCCGTCAAGCCACACACACCTCGTCGGCTATTAAGCCGCCGGACTCTATTACACAAGGCCGGCCAATTCCGCATGCTAACAGCTCGGCAATTCCAGAGCTGGATTAACAAGCCTTGCCTTCGTCGATTGCCATGTATATCCATGAAAGTTGTACCGCGCGTGCATAATTACACACTCAAAGTACCTTGGGCATCAATGGAGGCACAATTTGGACAGGCCTATAGTACGGCTCGAACCTACATAGCCTTCCTCCTTTTCTTTAATTATTTCTCTTTTTATCTGTTACCACAGGTGCATCAAAACCTGCTCATCCTACAGACTCATAAGGACTCTACCCGAGCCCGGTTCTGTACAAATAGTTGAAAACCATTCCTTTCAAGGAATTCTTCTTACTCGGGCGAAAGCGACACAGACGTGCGGTAGGAAGGTGCAAAGGACTTTGTAGACCATAACTTCACTAAAGAACCTGTATAGAGCTTTTTCCCCTCGCCTTAGACACCTGGCATGTAAAATGACCTTGGTGATTATGGTACCCTCTACAAGATTACGTTTTGACATATCAACCAGACTCCAGTAAACCAAACAAAATTGGTATCGTCTTTACTTCTAAACTTTTTTCTGTCTATTTAGTCGCCTCAGCATAAATTGCCAGGGGCTCTACACGGCAACATATGTGTAGAAGTCCGAACAGCTTCATAGCACAATTCGGTGTCCCGTGTTCTGCACTATATGCATCAGCTTCGAATCATGTTTTTGGTCAATAGTTGGGTTGCCCGACTCCTATGTTTGATACCTTATGTTTTGTCTGATCAGCTAGGGTAGTAAAGGGAGAACTACTGCGATTGTGTTTCTGGTTCGTCCGGTTAAGCACCTTAGTAGAGAAAGCCGAAAACTGACAGTCATGATGTGGCGAGAGCTGGTCAGTCATTTGGCGACTTATTACAATCTTTTGCGATTTTTTCCGTATTACACAAAGGACTGTTTCCCGGTCACATACGTAACGCATCCGCATTGGGACGGCCGCCCTCGTCGTCGACCCCTCCACCGACGGACTCCCCCTCAAGCATTGTCGCTGCCCTGGCTTCGCAGGACGCCGCACCCGAGGACACCGCGTCACGCTGATGCCGTCCGGAGTCCGCACCGCCGCCTGGACCTCGCCGGAGCGTCCCCACCGGACATCGTCGTCTCCTCACCGAGCCCCACTGCCCTCTCCCTACGCGCATCCGTGAGAACCCCCTTGTCGGTGTCCTGGACTAGGGGGTACTCACCACGTCATCTCCTGATCTGTTAGATTGTGCCGAGGACCCCCATGGCCGTATACTCATGGGCTAGTTCGGACAGCTGCCGCATACAAGGAAGATTCCACAAGGCTTGGCGATCAAGACAAGGACTTCTCCCCACCGGCGTATTCGGCTAGGACTCTTGTTATCCTAGGCCTCTGGTGCATTATATAAACCGAGGCCAGGCTAGTCGATAGATATACAACAACAATCATACCATATGCTAGCTTCTAGGGTTTAGCCTCTCTCATCTCGTGGTAGATCAACTCTTGTACTAATCATATTGTCAAGAATAATTAAGCAGGACGTAGGGTTTTACCTCCATCAAGAGGGCCCGAACCTGGGTAAAACATTGTTTCCCCTGCCTCCTGTTACCATCCGCCTTAGACGCACAGTTCGGGACCCCCTACCCGAGATCCGCCGGTTTTGACACCAACATTGGTGCTTTCATTAACTGCGACGTCGACATCTTCGTCACCGGCTCGACTGGTCACCTTGGCTCAACTGAGGACTGCGCTCCTTCTCCGATCGTCATGTTCGGACGGGGGCCTTCATCAACATCAACTCAGATCTCTATCATGATCATAGAGGAATCATCCATGGAGCTCGAGGGCTCAACGTCAACATTGCCCTCGGGCGGCCGTGCTATTTTTATGGATAACAAATGTCGTGGTATTCTCACGGGGGGCTTGCGAGTCGACAGATGCCACAAGGGCTTAGTGTGTGGGTAAGCCTACTGCTGAGAGGCCCGGGAGCGGGTATGCGAGTAGCACGCTCTAGTTTACCTAGCTTCGGAGCTCTCCGTAGAGATAATACTCCTACTGCTGCATGTCTGAGTATATATCTGGGGTGTACATTGGGCAGTACAAAGTGCTCCTAGAGCTGTATCTGGGATCAGTGCCAAGTGCATCTGATCTAGTATATGCAGGCGTATGGCCGGCTCTAGTGGCCGTGTATGGCCATGAGTGGCCTTGTGGCCATATGAATGTGGCCGTGGGAGTCCATGCCCTCTGGATGGATGGATGTGTGCCTCTTTATATAGGAGAGGGTAGCTTAGGATGTAAGCTTGGTAGTGGGCATGGGTAAGGCATGGTGCATGTCATCCTTGTCCCCTGGGTCACTTCATAAATAGTGCCAGGGGACAAGTGACACTATACAAGATGGCTGAGATGACACGTGAATAGTGCTCCGGTACGATCGTCTCGTCGATGTCGCTTCGGGCTGCAGTCGGCAGCCGGCTGGTTGGCGCAGTCGGCAGCCGGCTGGCTGGCGCAGTCGGACTAAGGGACTTTGCTAGCCCCGATGTCTTGAAATATCGTCTTGCCGTCCTCGGGGTACCCGTGGTCGATTACTCCGACAGTAGCCCCCAAGCCTCCGGGCAACTTGGCAAAGTTGGGCGGAGGTTTTTTGGCGAGTGTTCATGGAAATGATCATGAAAAAAGACAAAGTTAGTCCATGCGAATATATCAAATGTTTGCTTTTAGCATTGCAAGTTTTATGCGGAGGGTCCCAACTCGGTTTCGTCTGAGCCCCCTTAATCTTTTTCGTGTTCCCTCCGCTTTTTGGCTTGTGCTCTTGCTTGCCGGACAGCCGCTCTGCGATCTGTGGCTAAGAGTGGGCCGCGAAGTGGAGTGCACAGTACTCTGAGTCTAGAAGCAGATTCAACCAAGTAGATACTTGTAAAGGAAAACGGCCGGGTCGCCCAAACAGTTTTTCTTCCCGGACGTTTTTCGCGTGGGTGGCCTCCAGCATTCACCCTTGCTAGCCGGACAGACGCTCTACGGTCTGTGACTAAGAGTGAGCCTTTGGTACTGCGCACGCTACTAAGCCGTCTGCGGGAACTAACGTCTCAGGCCAAGCGGCCAGCCCCCGGGCCAACTCTGGCTGGCGCCGGGGCGAACTGTGATGCAACTGTAATCAAAAATGCGGAGATAGAACCCCGAGCATCGCTCGGGGTTATCCGTGCTTGCGTGATGCAAAAATATGTGGGCGAGGAGCTCACATTGATTTTTGTGTAGTCGCGGTCGTCGAAAACAGCCGGCACGACTCGGCGCTCGCGGAGCGCGTCGGCGCACCCGCTGGGTGTAGCCTTCGAGCCCCCGGGTGCTCAAAGGGGGGATCCGGCCGGTCAGGCTCGACCGGCCAGGCGACGAGGCGTCTTGCAACGTCCTTTTTCTTCTTCTGCCGGCTGCTAACAGCTGGACAAAACACTTCTCTTGTTTGCAATCTTCCGTGGGGGCGCGCCAGCGCACCCACTGGGTGTAGCCCCCGAGATTTGGGTCGACTGCTGAGCAGTCAGGCCGGATCTCCCGGCAACTACATTGTCTTCTTCTTCGCGGGGGCGCGTCAGCGCACCCGCTGGGTGTAGCCCCCGAGATCTGGGCCGACTACTGAGCAATCGGGCAGGATATCCCAGCAACTACTTTGTCTTCTTCTTCGCGGGGGCACGTTAGCGCACCCGCTGGGTGTAGCCCCCGAGATTCGGGCCGACTGCTAAGCAGTCGGGCCGAATCTCTCGGCAACTACTTTGTCTTCTTCTTCGCGGGGGCGCGTCAGCACACCCGCTTGATGCGTCATCAGAGCAGGAAGCAGTCCAGCCGGCTAGCCGGCAGCGCGGGTCACGACTGACCGTCCAAGTGGCGAAGCAGGCGGACGGACAGACAAACATTTTTTCTTTTCTTCTCTTTGTGTCAGCCGACTCTTTTTTTTGGGGGGGCAGTCGGCCGACTGGGTACCCGGCCTGACTTTTTTCTTTGTCTCAGCCGGCGCACCGTGCCGAACCAGCCAACCTCTCTCTTCCTCTTTCTGCCGTCTGGTGGCACCCGAACGCTCTCTTTTTTTTCCAGCCACTGGCTTGACTTTTCTTCTCTCCATTCTTTTTATTCTCTGCCTGACGAGCCGGTAGGAGCGGGACGCGGCGGAAGCCAACGGCCGAGTCGCGCTAGAGGCCGGCGTCTGAGTTGCGGGGAGTCGGCAGGCCGGGTCGCCGGGGAAGCCGGCAGGCCGGGTCGTCGGGCGGAGCCGGCCAGCGCAGGAGGACGGGATGCGGGCGGTGCCGGCGCGGGGACGGGAGCAGCGTAGGCGGAGGAGTCTGAGCCGCAGCCGACTCGGGCTAGCGGGCGCTGGAGGCCGGCGGACACGGAAGGCGGGGCAGGCAACGGGGGAGACCTGGCGTGGCAACGGGGAGCCGGCCCAAGGGAGGGCTCGCAGGCGGAGCGGCGATGGGTGGTAGGCGGAGGAGTCGGGTGGGGCGAAGCGACCACCCAGAGCCGGTGCGGCCGGCTGCAAGCTCGCGCAGGGAGGAGCCGGCGGGGCACGGCCGGGACGCAGGAATCGGCCGGTTGGTGATGAGCCGGCCACGGGGCGAGCAGGAGCCGGCCGGGCCCGTCGTAGCCGACGTGGGAGCAGGCGGATGCGCGGCAGCCGGCGCGGGCACCCTCGCGCGGGGCCGAGACGGAGTTCGGCGGAGGAAGCATCCGCGGCAGTACGGGTGTGAGGCCAGGCGCGCGGCGACATGGCGGAGACGCGGCGGCGCGGGCCGGGAAGGCGCAACGGGTGCGCACGCGGAGGCGCCGGTGCGGGTGGAGCAGACGGCCAGTTGGAGCCGGCGCTGGTCGTGAGCGGAGGCGACGCGGCGAGGACTAGCAGACGGCCGGGTCGCCGGGGGTCAGCCGACCAGCGCGGGCGGACCCGACGGCTGGAGGAACGGCGCGGAGCGCGGCCTGGACCCGGAGCAGGCGACGGGCAAGAGTCGCGACGAGCAGCCGCGGGAAGAGCCGAGCGGAACGGTCGAGGTAGCGTGCTGGGGGAGGAGGCGCGAGGGACGCCTGCTGTGGGGACGGCCGGCGCACGACGGGGCAGGAGCATCCGCGGGCGGCCGCAAGCGGAGCAGCAGAGCTGCGCTCGAGGAAGGGATGGAGTCGGACGGCGTGTGCGGGCGCGCAGGAGCTGAAGAAGTGGTGTGTGCGTGCGTTGACTTTGCTGGTATGCATGTAGCCAAATCGACTGGGTTTGCTAGCTAGCTAGTGAGCTAGGCGTAGGCGCGTGCACGCACATGTGCTTATGCGGCCAGCCTGCCTGCGCATGGAGGAGCAAACGTCCGTTCCAGCCGGAGCAAAGCGCAGCGCAGAGGGGAGTGGCCGCAAGAAGCGCGCAGTCGGATGTGGCCGACCGAAGCGAGGCCCCGCGCGCGTGGATCGACGGCCGGTGTTGCTGTGGTGATGACAAAGATGACGAGGCCGACGGCGAAGAAGCGCCACCCCTCGCGGCCGCTCCGGGGGCGGGTCGATGTCGAGCCTCCGAGCGCTATCGGAGAGACGGCGTGACGCCGTGGCGGAGGCGAAGATGGTCCCGCCCGGACTGCGAAACCAGCAGTAGCGCGGTAGCATAGTACCGCCCCACGGTGGGCGCCAAATGTTGTGGTATTCTCACAGGGGGCTTGCGAGTCGACAGATGCCACAAGGGCTTAGTGTGTGGGTAAGACTGCTGCTGATAGGCCCGGGAGCGGGTATGCGAGTAGCACGCTCTAGTTTACCCAGCTTAGGAGCTCTCCGTAGAGATAATACTCCTACTGCTGCATGTCTGAGTATATATCTGGGGTGTACATTGGGCAGTACAAAGTGCTCCTAGAGCTGTATCTGGGATCAGTGCCAAGTGCATCTGATCTAGTATATGCAGGCGTATGGCCGGCTCTAGTGGCCGTGTATGGCCATGAGTGGCCTTGTGGCCATATGAATGTGGCCGTGGGAGTCCATGCCCTCTGGATGGATGGATGTGTGCCTCTTTATATAGGATAGGGTAGCTTAGGATGTAAGCTTGGTAGTGGGCATGGGTAAGGCATGGTGCATGTCATCCTTGTCCCCTGACTCACTTCATAAATAGTGCCAGGGGACAAGTGACACTATACAAGATGGCTGAGATGACACGTGAATAGTGCTCCGATATGATCATCTCGTCGGCGTCTTGTCGATGTCGCTTCGGGCTGCAGTCGGCAGCCGGCTGGTTGGCGCAGTCGGCAGCTGGCTGGCTGGCGCAGTCGGACTGAGGGACTTTGCTAGCCCCGATGTCTTGAAATATCGTCTTGCCGTCCTTGGGGTACCCGTGGTCGATTACTCTGACAACGAACTTGTATTCACCGTCACCACCTCCTCAAGAGTCGGTTTGATGATTGCTTTGGCGGAATAGTGCAGAATTATGTCTACAACAGCCATGCAAAATTTCGTCGAGTTCCGGTGGAGGAATCTCCGACAATCTACGATATACCGGAGCCCTATTAAATCTGGACGGGAGTCTGGACGAGTTTAGGGCCTGTTCTCCAGAAAGCAGCTCAGAGGTCCTTTGGAAGATCCAACCGTTCATCTACTGCGGAATTCCCATATATACCACCCCTCCGAATTTCAGCTCGATCCAACAGTTCAAACTCTGGGAATACGGATCCGACCCGAATTCATGTCTCTTTATGAACATGATATTGGACAACCTTTTTAGAAAAATTCTCTTCTAGGGTATTGTGCATTGTTTTTAAACACGTGCCCGTAAATTTTTAAGCCTCCCCTGAGATCATCTTCATCATCATGTTGGTGTCAAACTAGTCCGGTAATATTGCTCCAAGGCTGCCGACCTGCGCTAGACACGTCGTCACTTTGTTGAGCCGAGCTCAACTTCTTCGGATCATCATCTCGGCAAGCCGAACAAGAGTCCGGCATCGCGAAGGATAAATCATCACCAACATCACCGCCCCACGGATTACACGGAGTGGGCATACCGGCATCGCCGCACGGTCACTTCATCAAGCCGGTATCGACCACGTCACGACCTGCATCGGCAGGGCCGCACTATTGCTTCTTCAAGCTGGCGTCCATCACGCCGACCTACTTCGACTCATCGGCTGACATCGAGGCTTCGACATCTCGGCTGGACCGGGGGCTTCGGCATCTCTTCATCAACCTACTCCGGAGACTTCAGCGTCACTAGCCGACCAGCTCCGTCACGTTAGCTGGACCAAGGGCTTTGCCTCGGTGAGCCAACCTTTGCCAGCATCGCCATACCGTCGCTTTATCGCTCATCATGCAATGGGTGTGCGCATCGAGTCCCAATTTTCGGATTCACCTTTCTTCGGATTGCTACAACAAATAAACCAGGTGCTATTAATCCTAGTATTTTTTGCTTGTTCGGGTTCATTTTTCCTAAGGAATTATTACTCTGGTTTGTTCATCATATGTACACAGGTCTATCAAATGATGGCCGCATTAACGAGGTCGCATGGTGGTTCGGTCAGTACATGGTCCGGCGAACGCCGCATCCGGAACTCGGACCGACCTGTGAATTCAGGCTTTGTCACGCCTTTACCGCATCACGCCGACGCCTTGCATCGACATTGACTTCGTCGCCAGGCCATATTTCTTTTATTACTCACTTTGCATAAATTATTTATTATGCAACGATTTTTTTAATTATCATTATTATTACTATTATGTCCGGTTTGCACTATTTTTTGTGCACAGGAAAATGATCCGGGTTGGGCAGTATCGTCAACTCGGCGTACTGACATACCACGTCACCTCGGCTGGACGAGGGGCTTCGTCAACACTTCATTACCCCATGCCAGGGACTTCAGCATCACTCTGCGGGCCCGCATTGACCGTGCTATGTCACCACTTCGGAGTGCTGAGCTCTTTGCTCCGCCACCTTGGGTCCGGCTTGGGGGATGGAACCTTGTCCCGCATCAAGCTCGGGCCGCATCATCAATACCGAACACATTAACCAGCTAAGTTGCCCTCATGCTCAAAGTTTTAAATTTTTAACTTGTGTTCGGTTCGACCAAGCATTATACATTTTTGAAAAAAAGTTGCTTGTAGAGAATCTCCTTGTCAAAACTTTGTTTGTGACACACAAATTCAAATACCCCGTTTACTTGGGGGCTCCCTTGATGGAGCTTTTCCTCTTGCATATGATTATACTTGTATAGCTTTGTTCCTTGTTCGTGTATTACGGCACAATATGCACCATATTGACCTAAGCGATTTGCAAGCTGGGTTGCCTGGCTCCTGTGCTTACCCCTACGTTCCCGATTGTTCGGCTATGGAGTAAAGGGAGCACCTCTATGATTGTCACGACTGGGTCATCCGAGCTCTGACCTCAGATTGGGTGAAGCCGAAAGCTAGCGCTCTTATTGTTTTCAATCATGGTCGGCAGACAACGGAACTCATGAGTATAAAAAATCTATTGCACAAGTCTCATAGTAATAATGAGCACCGAAGAAAGGTATCAGTGGGGGTACTATTTTCTTCGAAGATGCTTCTTACACTTCGTTAGTAATATAGCATAAGTTCCCTAAGCGCGCTTTGTCTGTTACAGCCTTATGGCCTGATTGCTTGGTCATCGGAAACACCGTCGATACTCTCGACAGGCGGAGTACATGACACTTTTCGGCCCTTGGCCGGAGAGGGAGAAGCCGACGGTCGGTAAAGACGCGTTTAAAGTTCGGGTGAACACAAATATGATATAAGTACTTCGGTACATACAATCATTATACATAAAATTCTTACCCAAGTCACTTGGGGGCTCTTAAAATTTATATATGAGTTGTAAATGTGTTTTCTTCTTGGTCGTTGTCAAAACACGACAAAAGCACAATTTTTGCTTTCTCTTCCAATTTTCGGATTGCCACCGAACACTTGATCTTGTTCGGACGTCATGTGTTTTACAGACATTTTTTGGTTTCCAAGCTTTTTGGCACTTTTAAACTATTTGTGTGTTTCCAGCACAAGTCTCACAGTGCAATGCCGGACACCTTTATAGATTCGGCAAAAACAATCTCAGATCTCACTATATATGCATTGGTTTCGAATTGTGTCTTCGGTCAATAGTTGGGTTGCCCGGCTCCTGCGCTTGCCTCATACGTTCCGCTTTGTTCGGCTAGGTGTGCAAAGGGAGAACCACTGCGATTGTGCTTCTAGCTCACATGGTTAAGCACCTCAGTGGAGAAAGCCGAAAACTGACTGTCACAATAAGCGTAAACTGGTCAGCGATCTGATGACGGTGTTAAATGACGGGCCATTCATAACAATGGCCGAAGTGTTTACGACTTGACCTCGACTATCGTCGAACACTACCGGGGGCTATTAACTGGCCTCCCAAACTAAATCCTCGATATTTTGCTCTTACATTAGAGCTGAGGTTTCATGATCATGCTTAGCATGACAACCCAAAGAAAGGAACCGATAGCGGGACTATTTTCTTTGGAAGATATTTCTTATGTTAAACTGTAATATAACATATCACTCTGCGTACCTTTGTTTATAAAACCGTATGGCCAGATTGCCTTGTTTGTCGTAAATCTTTGCCCTCATAAAGGCTTTATAAAGTAGGACAAACACTCCTCAGCTACTAGCCGAGGAGGTGGAAGCTGATGGTCGATCAACAAAGTTTTGTACAATGCGGATCCGAGCATTAAGGATACACATAATTTGTGATTTTACTATGGATATCGATCCTTAATACGGCCACCCGTGCCTGCATTAAGGCTCGGGGGCTACTTGGCTCCGGGCTTATTATTTACAAATATTAAAGGGGCACATCGATCCCCTGATCTGGTATTGCCACCCGACCAGTGTCTCGAGGGCTACTACATTGCCTGTCCAATGCAGAAAATTTTAAGTGCAATACAGTTTCCGAGGAGATTATGATCCTCAGGTTGGTCGGCCGCACCCAACCTGAGTCTCGAGGATTGAGCACGCTGCTTTTTGTATCCCGAAGTATTCTGCCGAGCTAGGACTTGATCCTCAGGACGATTTTGCAAATCAACCTGAGTCTCAGCGGCTACTGGGATGAGTGGTCTTACATCATCCTTCAAGTGCATCTCAGGTTGTAAACCGATACACACGTTGAGGGTTACTGGCTATATATCTTGGTAGAGAATAAATTGCACCAATCAAAAATATTGACAAAAAATTGGCCCACAGTCGGGGTGGTGCACCACCTCCGAAGCAGTCTGGCATAAAGCTCGGGCGCTAGTGGCTGGCTCCATAGAGGGCATTTCCAGCATTAAGCTCGGCTAAGCTCCTTCATCTTTTTGGACCAAGATGATCTATGACATCTTGGATATAGTCTGGCGTTGGAGCTTGGACACAGTCCGGCGTTGGAGCTCGGATACATTTTGGCGTTGGAGCTCGGGAGCAGTCCGACATTGGTGCTCGGCTGCAAAAGATACCTCGAATGCAGTCCGGCGTTAGAGCTCGGACGCAAGAGGACACTACCTCCCGGGAACAACTTCAAACCCGAGGTGTGGCATAAAAATAAAAAGGCATTGATAAAGGCCAAAAACTTAAAGGGGCTCCTCAGATACCTGACGTGTAAACTCGTCGAATGCATTTCGGCGATCCTCAAGATCGAAGATGAGAAGATTTGTTGAACCAATTTTCAAGACCGACAACCGAAGATGAATAACAGTTCAGAAGAATCGAGGAGCGTCCCTAACTGGAAGACCGGTTCAGGGGGCTACTGTTGGTGTCCTGGACTAGGGTGTACTCACCATGTCATCTCCCGATCTGTTAGATTGGGCCGAGGACCCCCATGGTCGTATACTCATGGGCCAGTTCGGACAGCTGCCGCATACAAGGAAGATTCCACAAGACTTGGCGATCAAGACAAGGACTTCTCCCCACTGGCGTATTCGGCTAGGACTCTTGTTATCCTAGGCCTCTGGTGCATTACATAAACCGAGGCCAGGCTAGTCGATAGATATACAACAACAATCATACCATATGCTAGCTTCTAGGGTTTAGCCTCTCCGATCTCGTGGTAGATCAACTCTTGTACTAATCATATTGTCAAGAATAATCAAGCAGGACGTAGGGTTTTACCTCCATCAAGAGGGCCCGAACCTGGGTAAAACATCGTGTCCCCTGTCTCCTATTACCATCCGCCTTAGACACACAGTTCGGGACCCCCTACCCGAGATCTGTCAGTTTTGACACCGACACCCCTCCTCTCCCATTTCCCTCTGGCCACGCTGCTCCGCCGCTGGCCCTGCTACCGCGTCGCGCCCATGGCCGCGCTCCGCATGCGCCTTGCCCTGTGCGCCGCCCGCGCATCGTGACCCCCTCCCCGTGCACGCTTCGCTCGCCGCTTGTTTCTACTGTTGCTTCAGCTGCGTTCCACCGCACTCGCGCCGCCCTTGCCCCACCGTTGGACGTGCTCCGACCGCCACTGCGCACCCGCGCGCGCCCGCACTTGCCCTGGAACCCCGCCACACCTCCCTGCTCCGCCGCTCGCCGCACTGGCTCTGACGCGTGCACGCCGCACGCACACGCGCCCTCGATATGCCTCTCCTCCTGCTGCAGCTTCCACGGTGCGCAAGTGCACCCCGCCATTTCCGCGCACGGTTGCAGCCTCTCGCGCACCCGGCCTCGCCCACTCGCGTACACGGATACACCCCGTCGCACCTACCACCTCGGCTCCACCGCACCAGGCCACGCGGGCGCCGCCCCTTGCTTGTTGCCGCTGCTCCACGCCGGCGCCCAACGGCGCCCGTTCGGCCCCCACCCGGGTCGGGCGCCAGCCTGCCCTGGCGCCTCCACTGGTTTGGGCAGGCACCCAAACGGGCTGACTCCCGCAGCGCCATTCGCCCGATGCCCGGCGCCCGTTAGGCCCTATGGGCCTATGACAAACGGGGCCCACCCCCAAAACGTTTAAAAAAGAATTAAAAATAATAATATAATTAATTAATTAAAGAATTAATTAACCCAATTAATTTTGATTAATTAAATAAACAACTAATTAAACTAATTAATCATGATTAGTTAGTCTAGTCAATGACGAACGGGACCCACACGTCAGTTTAACCAGTCAACACCCCTATTGATTGCTGACGTCATGCTGACATCAGCATGCACTGTTCTGGATAGTGTTGAATTAAAATAATTAAATGCTAAAAATGATTTAAATCTTTTAAAATCAATATAAAATAAACCGTAGCTCGGATGGAAAAACTTTGTACATGAAAGTTGCTCTGAACGACGAGATGAATCCGGATGCGCAGCCCGTTCGTCCGAACACGCAACTTTCCTCTCTGATTCATCTGTCCTAAAATGCGAAACACTGGGGATATTTTCCCAGATGTTTCCCCCCTTCACCGGTATCACCTCATACCGCGTTAGGGCACACCTAGCACCGCTACTTGTCATGTCATGCATCATTATGCATCTATTTTCATTGTATTCATTGTTTCTTTCCCTCTTCTCTCCGGTAGACTACGAGATTGACGCCACTGCTGGTTCCCCGATCGACTACGCTGTTGATGACCCCTCCTTCTTGCCATAGGAACCAGGCAAGCCCCCCCTTGATCACCAGATATCTCCTACTCTTCTCTCTATTGCTTGCATTCGAGTAGTGTAGCATGTTACTGCTTTCCGTTAATCCTATCCTAATGCATAGCCTGTCATTGTTGCTACAGTTATTGATACCTTACCTGCAATCCTAAATGCTTAGTATAGGATGCTAGATTATCATTAGTGGCCCTACATTCTTGTCCATCTGCCATGCTATACTATCGGGACGTGATCACTCGAGAGGTGATCACGGGTATATACTTATATACATATTATATGATACCTGTGGTGACTAAAGTCGGGTCGGCTCGTAGAGTACCCGCGAGTGATTCACGGATTGGGTCCGAAAGGACGTTTGTCCCGACGGCCCTTTGAGTGAATCTTTGTGGCAGAGCGACAGGGTAGGTTGAGACCACCTAGGAGAGAGGTGGGCCTGGCCCTGGTCGGCGTCCGCGGTTATTTCATAATAACACTTTTAACGAGATCTGGGTATTTGATCTGAGTCTGGCCACTTGCCTATATGCACTAACCAACTACGCGGGAACAGTTATGGGCACTTGACGTCGTGGTATCATCCGAAGCCTTCGTGACGTCAGCGACCGAGCGACGCTCGCCGGATTGGACTGGAACGCCTGCTCTTGTATTAGGGAGGCTAGGTCTGTTTCCGGCTGCCCACGCAACATGCAGGTGTGCAATGGGCGATGGGCTCAGACCCTTCCGACATAGGATTTAGACTGGCGTGCTGAACTCTTTGTTGTGCCTAGGTGGGGCTGCGACGTGTTGATCTTCCGAGGCCGGGCATGACCCAAGAAAGTGTTTCCATACAAAGGGGATCGAGCGTGTTGGGAAATGTGGTGCACCCCTGCAGGGAAGTTTATCTATTCAAATAGCCGTGTCCCTCGGTAAAAGGATGACCCGGAGTTGTACCTTGACCTTATGACAACTAGAACTGGATACTTAATAAAACACACCCTTCCAAGTGCCAGATACAACCGGTGATCGCTCTCTCACAGGGCGACGAGGGGAGGATCGCCGGGTAGGATTATGCTATGCGATGATACTTGGTGAACTTACCATCTACTATCTTCTACATGCTGTAAGATGGAGGTTGCCATAAGCGTAGTCTTCGATAGGACTAGCTATACCCCTCTTATTCCGGCATTCTGCAGTTCAGTCCACATATGCTACCCCCTTTTCCAGTTGATACCAATGCATACATATGTAGTGTAGCTCCTTGCTTGCTAGTACTTTGGATGAGTACTCACGGTTGCTTTGCTCCCCCTTTTTCCCCTTTCTATACCTGATTGTTGCGACCAGACGATGGAGTCCAGGAGCCAGATGCCACCGTCGACGATGACTCCTACTACACTGGAGGTGCCTACTACTACGTGCAGGCCGCTGACGATGACCAGGAGTAGTTTAGGAGGATCCCAGACAGGAGGCATGCGCCTCTTTCGATATGTATCCCTGTTTGTGCTAGCCTTCTTAAGGAAAACTTGTTTAACTTCTGTCTGTACTCAGATATTGTTGCTTCCACTGACTCGTCTATGATCGAGCTCTTGTATTCAAGCCCTCGAGGCCCCTGGCTTGTAATATGATGCTTGTATGAATTATTTTATTTGTAGAGTTGTGTTGTGATATCTTCCCGTGAGTCCCTGAACTTGATCGTACACGTTTGCATGTATGATTAGTGTACTATTGAATCGAGGGTGTCACATTATGCCTATTCTCTCTTATTTTACAAGGTCTACATGAAGAGGGAGAATGCCGGCAACTGGGATTCAGGGCTGGAAACGGAGCAAATATTAGAGACCTATTCTGCACAGCTCCAAAAGTCCTGAAACTTCACGAAAGTCCTTTTTGGAATTAATAAAAAATATTGAGCGGAGAAAGTTCCAGAGGGGGGCCACACCCTGGCCACGAGGGTGGGGGCGCGCCCCCTGCCTCGTGGGCCCCTGGTGGCCCTCCGATGCCCATCTTTTGCTATATGAGGTCTTTCGTTGAGGAAAAAATCATAAGCAAGCTTTCAGGAAGAAACTCCGCCGCCACGAGGCAGAAACAATCTAAGGCTCTGGCAGAGCTGTTCTACCGGGGAAACTTCCCTCCTGGAGGGGGAAATCATCACCATCGTCATCACCAATGATCCTCTCATTGGGAGGGGGTCAATCTCCATCAACATCTTCACCAGCACTATCTCATCTCAAACCCTAGTTCATCTCTTGTATCTAATCTTTGTATCCAAACCTTAGATTGGTACTTGTGGGTTGCTAGTAGTGTTGATTACTCCTTGTAGTTAATGCTAGTTGGTTTATTTGGTGGAAGATCATCTGTTCAGATCCATTATGCATATTAGTACCCCTCTGATTATGAACATGAATATTCTTTGTGAGTAGTTACGTTTTTTCCTGAGGACATGGGAGAAGTCTTGCTATTAGTAGTCATGTGAATTTGGTATTCGTTCGATATTTTGATGAGATGTATGTTGTCATCCCTCTAGTGGTGTCATGTGAAAATCGACTACATGACACTTTACCATTGTTTGGGCCTAGAGGGAGGCATTGGGAAGTAATAAGTAGATGATGGGTTGCTAGAGTGACAGAAGCTTAAACCCTAGTTTATGCGTTGCTTCGTAAGGGGCTGATTTGGATCCATATGTTTCATGCTATGGTTAGGTTTACCTTAATACTTCTGTTGTAGTTGCGGATGCTTGCAATAGGGGTTAATCATAAGTGGGATTCTTGTACAAGTAAGGATAGTACCCAAGCACCGGTCCACCCACATATCAAATTATCAATGTACCGAACGTCAACCATATGAACGTGATGAAAACTAACTTGACGATAATTCCCATGTGTCCTCGGGAGCACTTTACTTCATATAAGAGTATGACCAGGCTTGTCCTTTGCTACAAAAAGGATTGGGCCATCTTGTTGCACCTTATTTACTTCTATTACATGCTACTCATTACAAATTACCCTACCACAAAACTATCCGTTACCGATAATTTCAGTGCTTGCAGAGAATACCTTGCTGAAAACGGCTTATCATTTCCTTCTGATCCTCGTTTGGTTCGCCACTCTTACTTATCGAAAAGGCTACGATAGATCCCCTACACTTGTGGGTCATCGGTACTATCTACATGGGGGTTGAAGCCGACGACTGGGAACTCTCAGATGTAAAAAACGGCCGCACATGAGGATAAAACTCTTCATAAAGGAAGGAATATATTACAAAAGACTTAATGCTTAATAAAAATTCCCGAACAGTTCAGACTCGTTCGTTCGAACACTACATTCTTAGAGCATTGGCCTTCTACAAGGTGAGCACCTTTTAGTACGTCGTCAAAATAGCCATCCGGTGTGCGATAGTCCTTGCTTTCGGGCGGACCCTCAACTGCCACCTTTTCGGCCTTCATTTTCACCCAATGCATCTTAACACGGGCGAAGGCCATTCGCACTCGTTCTATGCAGGACAACCTATTAACGGAATTTGGGGCAGCGCATCGACGAGACGTTGCTCAAGGCCGAAGTAGCTGTCCGGAATGACCTCAGTCAGCCACAACCGGACTATGACGTCCTTCATGGCCGCGCTGGATATCTTATGCAGCTCCGCCCACTGTGCCATCTGGTCATTTAGCAGTGCAGGACGCTCCTGCCCTGCAAACTACAACCAGAAAAGCTTCTCCATTGCGTACCCTTCCTGGCCCGGAAGAAGTGGGCAGCGTCTGCAGCACTCTTCGGCAGATCCGCATATGCGTCTGAAGAACTCCATAGTCGATTAAGCAAGGCATACCCCCGATCCCCAAATTTAGGCTGTGACGGAAAAAGGCTTACCAGCCACTATCTGTTCGGCTTGACGGATTTCCTTGCGCACCGCACGGGATTCGGACCGTGCCTCCTTGGCGTCTTGAAGGGCCTTAGCGATTTCGGTCCCCTTCGCCTTATTTTCCCCTTCTAAGGACTCGCACTTGCAGGCGGTGTCCTTGAGCCTCTGCTCCACCTCGGTCACCCGTTCCTCAAAACAGCGCCGAGCAGCCTGTTCGGCCATTAAATCCACAGCCGCTTCATCAGTAGCCGCCTTGCTTACCCTAGCCTGCACCTTGGCTTGGGTAAGCTCACCCCTGAGGGTTTCAACCGCGACAGCACCATCTACACAAACACACACATTGCAACTCTGGAAATCCCATAGAATACGGACATAAATAGGCATAACACTAGAGTATCTCATACCTTGCGCCTGGTCGAGTCACTTGTTAACAAGGACTAGATCCTCATCAGCCCACTCTAGTTTCCGTTTGAGTTCGGGAATTTCCACTGATTGGGCAGTCATTGCTAACAAGGAGGCATGTTTTTAATCCAAATGAAATAGCATGTTACCACCTGATAACTGACCATTGATCCTCTGCTCGCTTTTCTTTCAAAGACCGAACAGAGTCTCAGGGGCTACTGTCTATATACAGGCATATTTCTTGGAAGAATGATTAAAAATATTATATTGCGTACCTCGAAGCCTGCTAGCAGGCTGGAGAAGGCTTCGTTCAGCCCGCTCTTGGCGGACAGAATCTTTTCAGCCACCGTACCCATCAGGATGCAGTGCTGGTCCAGGATGGATGCACTTTGCAGTGCGTCCATCGTGGTATTCGGCGCCTCCTGAAAAACAGAGGACGCTACTCCCCCTTTCCTTGCAGGGGGGTTGTCGGTATCAAAACCGGCGGATCTCGGGTAGGGGGGTCCCGAACTGTGCGTCTAAGGCGGATGGTAATAGGAGGCAGGGGACACGATGTTTTACCCAGGTTTGGGCCCTCTTGATGGAGGTAAAACCCTACGTCCTGCTTGATTATTCTTGAAAATATGAGTAGTACAAGAGTTGATCTACAATGAGATCGGAGAGGATAAACCCTAAAAGCTAGCCTATGGTATGATTGTATGTTGTCCTACGGACTAAAACCCTCCGGTTTATATAGACACCGGAGGGGGCTAGGGTTACACAAGGTCGGTTACAAAGGAGGAAATATACATATCCTTATTGCCTAGCTTGCCTTCCACGCCAAGTAGAGTCCCATCCGGACACGGGACGAAGTCTTCAATCTTGTATCTTCATAGTCCAATAGTCCGGCCAAAGGACATAGTCCGGCTGTCCGAAGACCCCCTAATCCAGGACTCCCTCAGTAGCCCCTGAACCAGGCTTCGTTGACGATGAGTCCGGCGCGCAGTGTTGTCTTCGGCATTGCAAGGAGGTTTCCTCCTCCGAATACACCACAGAAGAGTCTGAATACAAGGATAGTGTCCGACCCTGCAAAATAAGTTCCACATACCACCATAGAGAGAATAATATTTCCACAAATCCAATCTGTTGACACGTTTTGGCAGCATGACATCATGCCATGGCCCGGTAATTATTCGAACCGTTTTTTCCTTAACCTGCTCCGCACATAACGCGAGGCGGTTTCTTGGCACGTCTTGTCAAAGCAGAGATCGCGTTCCCCTCATTACGGGATTCTCATCAATACGGACGTGGGTAACCCAACCGTGCCTAGGACTCCTAGGTTTTAGGCAAGTCCCAAACGGCCACGAGGAGGACGCTTGATATTCACCCTCTTTATAAAGGGACAAGGCTTTTATTTCTTCCCTCCCGTGCTCAATCGAATCCTTCCCCCGCCTCGAGTTCTAACACCCAAAGCCCAGGTCAGGTGCTTCGGACCTTCAATCATGTCCGGATCCAGCCTTCAAGGCCGGTGGATGCCTTCCTCCGTCACGGAGGAGGATATCAAGAAGTTGAGGGAGGCCAGATACCTGACCGCCGAAATTTCACATAGGCTGCCTGCCCGAGGGCAGGTCATCCCTACTCCCGAACCCAACGAGAGCATTATGTTCGTCTCCCACTTCCTCCTAGGACTAGGCCTCGCTCTGGATCCCTTTGTTAGGGGTCTTATGTTTTATTACGGGCTGGATTTTCACGACCTAGCCCCGGATTCCCTCCTTCACATCTCGTCATTTATTGTCGTTTGTGAGGCCTTCCTCCGCATTACCCCTCACTTCGGCCTATGGCTCAAGACCTTTGATGTGAAGCCGAAGATGGTCGAGGGGCAGTACGCAGCATGCGGAGGTGCTCTAATAAGAAAAATTGCTGGCGCTCCATGGCCGAAGGGCTCCTTTCCAAAGGTGTCCGGATTGTGGCAACGGGAGTGGTTTTACGTCACAGCTCCCCAAAGTGCCAAGTGGGTAGCCGCCCCCACCTTTCGCTCGGGCCCTCAGCCACAACTGATGTCATGGATCAGCAGGGGGCTGAGCTGGGGCCCAGCCAAGGACGTGCCCATACTGCAGAGCCGCATCCGAGATCTCTTCGCGGGAGATTTCAGTCTGATTATGGCAATGCAAGTCATGCTGGTTCGTCGAGTCTAGCCTTGCAAACGTCGGCCCCTCCGCATGTGGGAATTCAACCCAGAAGGACCGCGCACTATTTAGAATTTCCCCAGCCTGACGCACTAGGAGATGTACAAATCATTCTTCGGACCCCAAATAGAGTGTCCAGACACTACCGAGGACGTGGGCCTGAGCAGTAACCGCACCACGGCCCAAGTAAGTAATCCCATGGCCGAACACAGTCCTTTTATTTATCATGACATCATTCTGAAGAATCGCTCTTTTACCAGGACTGGATAACAAAGGCGAAGATGATCCAGTGTTCGGCCCCCCTTCTTGAAGTCTTGGACAATCTGGTGCTGGAAAAATGCTCGAGCCAGCACCTTGCCTGGTGCCCTCAAAGGAAGATGAAGGGGGAATAAAGAGGGCGAAAGCAGGAATCCACCGCTACCTATTACAACCGAGGGAGTGAGCGCCTCCGTGAGGGAGGTCAACCCATGGGAAGAATATGACATTCTCTCGCCCCGGGGGAGGAAGAGGGCTACCTCTGAAGATCCGGAAACCAAGGTTTCCAAACGGGAGAAGAAACCTCTACCAGAGGGTCCTGCCTCGAAGGGTGCTCTTGCTGCACAATGTCCGCGCAGGGATCAGCCCTCTAACGAGCTGTAAGTAATCAAAAAGTACTTCATTAGTGAAGATATCCTACCTTACTTCTGAGGAAAATAACCGAAGCATTTATCTTGCAGTTCGGATCTTAGCCCTTCTCAGCAGAGCTCGTCTTCAGGGGATCTTCTTACGGAGATGATGGAGAGCGAAACGCCTCCCCCGGACTCCCCAGCTCAAGAAGCGGGCGACCTTGAAGTGTCATCACGGAGGGTCTCTCCAGATCCGGCGTGGCGAGAAGATAATCCTATGGCCACCCGAAGTCCCCAGTATCCGTCTCTTGAAGAGAGCAACCAAAAGAGTCCGGCACCGTCTGGTATGCGGTCGGACGTACTGAGGGATCTGCTAGAGCGAGCGACTATCTTAGAAGAACACCATACATTGATGGGTACGGTGATTAAAAGGATTTCGTCTGCCGAAAGTGGGTTGCATGAAGCCTTTATGAGTCTACTGATGGGTTTTGAGGTACGTGAAATGATGTACATTTTTTACAGTACCGTACATTTTAAGGTGTGCCCTGTGTAGATAGTAGCCCCTGAGACTCCGGTTGTCGTCGATAACGGTGGCTGTCGGTGTCAAAACCGGTGGATCTCGGGTACGGGGTCCCGAACTGTGCGTCTAGGCCGGATGGTAACAGGAGACAAGGGACACGGAGTTTTACCCAGGTTCGGCCCTCTCGATGGAGGTAAAACCCTACGTCCTGCTTGATTAATATTGATGATATGGGTAGTACAAGAGTAGATCTACCACGAGATCGAGGAGGCTAAACCCTAGAAGCTAGCCTGTGGTATGATTGTTAATGTGTACGTTGTCCTACGGACTAAAACCCGCCGGTTTATATAGACACCGGAGAGGGTTAGGGTTACACAAAGTCGGTTACAATGGTAGGAGATCTTTATACCCGTATCGCCAAGCTTGCCTTCCACGCCAAGGAAAGTCCCTTCCGGACACGGGACGGAGTCTTCAATCTTGTATCTTCATAGTCCAGGAGTCCGGCTGAAGATATAGTCCGGCTATCCGAACACCCCCTAATCCAGGACTCCCTCAGTAGCCCCCGAACCAGGCTTCAATGACGATGAGTCCAGCGCGCAGATTGTCTTCGGCATTGCAAGGCGGGTTCTCCTCCAAATTCCGTGTACCTGTTGAATAAAGTCCGGTTTCTTGTAGATGTTTGCGCTCGCTGGCTTCTGCGCCCAATAATGGCCGGCCGCTTCCCACGTGTCAAAAGAATATGAAAAGTCTAAGTGTTTTTACATTCACACCCCTAGCCGCGTAAAGGAGCTCCCCATTTAAGGGGACGAGGATTTAGATCCAATCCACACCTTCTCCGCTCCGCGAGTGTTCATCAGAGCACATCCGACAAAGGTCCATTCCACCATGGCCAGCCGTCGCAACTCCTCCCCTCGCCCTTCCAGCCCTAAGCTTGGATATTGGGAGAGATGTTCCATCCCGCATAGTGAGCTAGTGACGCTTCAGACCAAGGGATTTCTCCCCCTGCCTATATGGCCCCGATTCGAGCCGGTCTTGCTGTCTACAACGGCGGAGAGCAAGCATAGAATGCCCCTAATCCCTCCAAAGGAGAGCGGGTGTGCCTCGTCCCTTACTTAATAAGGGGCTCGGATTTCCAATCCATCCATTTCTCCGGGGGCTGCTGGAGTTCTACGACCTCCAGCTACATCATCTCACGCCTGCTTCAGTATTGCATATCGCGGGCTTTGTAGCCCTCTGCGAGCTGTTTTTGGGTGTTGAAGCTCATTTCGGATTGTGGAAGGAGCTATTTTGCCTCGTGCCCCGTTCCAAGAAGGGGTCAATGTATCAAGTGGGCAGAGCCGAAGTGTGGCGCATCGCCGGGACCGGATATCTATCCGGAACCCCAAAGAAGGCGTCCGAAGACTGGCCCTCGGAATGGTTTTATATAGAAGACGTCCCGCTGCCGGATCCTGTCCGGATCGGCCTCCCTGAATTCAACAGTGCTCCCTTAAAGAAGCGCCTAAGCTGGCGCCCACGGAGCCCTCAGAGGGAAAGTGGCAGGGACATCATTTACCTGATGGGCCGAATAAGATTGTTAGCCCATTCCGGACTAACCATGATCGGGGTTATGGCTGAATGCGTTATGCGGGGGTGCAGCCGCTTCAGTATAGAAGCCACCCCATGTGGGACTTCAACGAGGAGGACGACGCCACCCTCTACGGTTGTAAGGGGCCGGATTCAGCTGCCGCTCTACTAAAGATCTTGTCCACTTTGTATAAGGGAGAAGAGGAGGAATTTCTCCGCGTCAACCCTCAGGGTGGATTCTCCATGCACAATCCCCCGAGCTGGGTAAGCGACCGTATTTACTTGTCCATCCATTTTGTATTCCCATTGTTAAATATTCAGTCTGACGACTTTAACGTAGGAACTACGCCGGGCTGTTAAGGAAATAAGCAGCCCTCCTCCACAACCCGAGGACCTAGGACGGTCCCTCGACCCGGCCTCTCAAGAGGATCCGGACATATGTATGGAGCTGATTGATGGAGTGTTCCATCAATTGAGCAAGGACAACGCCTTGGTGGCCATTACGGCCGATTACCCAGGGCTAATCCTGACGCCCCAAGTACCTGAGATCGAAGTCCCAGTACCCCGAATAGGTGTCCGCCCACTCGTGTTAAGTTTCCTAATTGCAACCAAACTTTGCAGGGGAGGTTTTTAAGGCGGAAGGCCGAACCTGCGGCGACAAGCCAACGAGGGGCCGTAGGGCCCCGCGGGCAAAAAAGAAGTGCAGTCCGGATGGAGGCATCAACGCAAAGGTGTGGCGCCCCCCTTATCGCAGGCGTTATACCTTCGAGGCATATTGACACTTGCGCTCTTTTCAGGACAAAGAGACCTTGCCGGACTATATCCGGAGAGGCTGCCAATCGCGCCTCCACCAGCTAGGCTCCAAAGCCTGGTCCGGAGGCGGAGGCGAACGCAAGGCGCGCGCCAGACGCTCCTCCGACGGAGGATGTGGACGGGTTGTCTGCCACTAACTCTGAGGTGGAGAGTGCCATGAACCACAGGCATCGCCGGACAATTCTTCGTGACGCTTGTTTCTCCCAAGGGGCGTTAGATGCCTTCAACTCGGGAGATGCGTACCTCCGTGCCGCTCAAAATGGTCTAGCCAGAGCCACGGAGTAGTATGTAAAAGACATACGGGTAAGAAAATTCTGGTAATTATATATATATACCAGTAACCCCCAAGACTTGAAATAGTTAGAATAACTGACTTAAGGATCATTTGTTATGCAGGTTCTTACAGAAAAGAATTCCCTACTGTCCAAGGAGCTAGAAGAGTGCAAAGCCCAACTTGAGGCCGCACTAGCCGCGGCAGGGGAGCCCAAGGAGACCCCCTCTAGTAATATATACTTCGAAAGATAAGTATTTTGTGAAGCATGGCATGGGTGCGAATCTGACAAATGAAATTGCAGATGGCGTCGGATTGAATCCGAAAAGGCAACACCTCCTACGCCAGCTAAAGGCTGGTGAGAAGGTGCTAACAAAGGTGAGGCGGGAGAAGAACGATCTCCAAGATGCCAACACCAAGCTGGGCGTCGAGCTGAAAGATGTTTGTGCCCAGCTGTCAGACTCCGTGAAGGAGAATCAGCGGCTTCGGCGCGGCATATTTAGTAAGTGCTTGAACAAACCTTTTGAAAGAAAGTTCGGCGGGGAAGTCGACTAACAGAGCAATGTCTGTAGGTGTGTTAACAGGTCGTCCTGCAGAGGAGATGCCCGGTTCTACGGGTGACCTTCTTCCCGAGCTCTCGCAACTGCTCGGTCGAGTTCGGCAGGCAATGCAAGGCATCGCCCAGGCCCTGTGGCCATCCGTCTCCATGCCTGAAGGTCTTGGAGAGCTTGCGGAGAAGCTAAAGGGAGCACGGCGGCGCTTCCAATTGTGGAAGATATCCACCTGCCGTCAAGGCGCTAGGGAGGCCTGGGCCATGGTGAAGACGCGGTATGCAAAGGCTGACCCCAACCACATGGCCGAGGTCGGTCCTGTAGGGCCCGATGGGAAGGAGATCCCTGTAAGCTTAGTATACGGCCAAGTAGAGTTGGCCGCAAAGTATTCCCAGCAGGACTATAAATTAGACAGCCTGTTAGATGGTATTGAAGAGGAATACAATCAGTTAAAATGACTATGTAATTTTAATTGACATTTAAAATGCCTTCTAGCTGGATTGTAGATCATTTGTCATGGCCGACCTTTTCGCTTCAGCCTCGGGACCTGACGGTCCGGAGTGTGTCCGAATTCCCGTGCGGTTATATAGGAACCGGGGAATGCATGGAGACCAGGCGTAGGGGTCATTAGGGCTTGAACAGACAAGTGCCCGACTAGTTATGTTATATTACATGGTTAGTAAGAAACATCTTCCAGGGAGAATAGTTCCGTTAGGGGTTCCTTTCCATGGGAGGCATGCCCTAAGGTGCATGTCCATGCTGCGAAAAGAAACGCAGGAAAAACATCTGGGGGCGTATACATAAAAAAAGGTCATCTTTAGTTCACCGACCGAATATTCCCTTAAGAACGCTAGCTTTCGGCTTCACCCAGTCTGAGGTACACGTCCGGCTGACCCGGCAGTAACAATCGCAGAGGTGCTCCCTTTACCACCTAGACGAACAATCGGGAACATAGGGGTAAGCACAGGAGCCAGGCAACCTAGCTTGGCCAAAACTTAAGTCATATCGATGCATATAATGGTGAATAAAAGGTACATGCGGAAGTGTGACACATGTGTTGGGCATGAAGCCCGTATGAATAAGCTTCTTCTTAAAGAACCCCCGAGGTTTAATGAGCGCAGATAGCGCGTCACTTTATGAGCCTTTAGAGGCTATAAGAGAGAGAGAAGAAGAAGAGAAATGTAAGACATAAAATATATAAAAAATGGACAGAGGAAGGAGACGAACACAGAGTCCGGTGCTAGGCATAGAATCTTCGGAGACGGGCTGCGTTCCATGGGTTTGGCTCGAGTCGGTTATCCGATGCATCCCGCAGGCGGTACGCTCCACCCGTCAAGACTTGGTCAATTATGAAGGGACCTCCCACTTGGGCTTGAGTTTGTCCTTTTTCTTGTCCGGTAGTCGTAGAACTAATTCGCCAACGTTGTAATTTTTGGCCCGTACTTCTCTGCTTTGGTATCTTCGAGCCTGCTGTTGATAGAATGCGGAACGGGCTTTTGCCACGTGACACTCCTCCTCCAATGCATCCAAGCTGTCCTGCCGATCGAGATCGGCTTCTCTTTCTTCGTACATGCGCACTCGAGGTGAGTCATGAATTATATCGCAAGGCAAAACTGCCTCTACGCCGTACACCATAAAGAAAGGTGTGTATCCGGTGGTGCGATTCGGTGTGGTCCACAGTCCCCAGAGTACGGAGTCGAGCTCCTCTACCCAGTGCATGTTAGATTCCTTGAGGGGCCTCACTAATCTGGGTTTGATGCTGCTCATGATAAGACCATTTGCACGTTCGACCTGGCCGTTAGTTTGTGGGTGATAGACGGAAGCATAATCGAGCTTGATGCCCATGTTTTTGCACCAGATTTTTACCTCGTCGGTCGTGAAGTTCGTGTTGTTATCAGTGATGATGCTGTGGGGGACGCCGTAACAGTGTACAACCCCGGATATAAAGTCTATCACCGGTCCGGATTCGGCCGTCTTAACAGGCTTGGCTTCTATCCATTTGGTGAACTTATCCACCATGACCAGTAAGTATTTTTTCTTGTGGGTTCTGCCTTTAAGGGGTCCAACCATGGCAAGCCCCCAGACCGCGAAGGGCCAAGTAATGGGGATAGTTTGGAGGGTGGTGGGTAGCATATGGCTTTGGTTTGCAAAGAGCTGGCAACCGGTGCATCATTGGACTAAGTCCTGAGCGTCTGCCCAGGCCGTCGGCCAATAAAAGACTGTACGGAAGGCCTTGCTTACAAGGGACCGGGCTGCAGCGTGATGACCGCCGAGTCCGGCATGAATTTCAGCCAGGAGGTTCCGCCCCTCCTCTTCGGAGATGCACCTTTGAAGGACTCCGGTAGTGCTTTTCTTATAAAGCTCTCCCTCATGGACTCTGTAGGCTTTGGATCGCCGCACTACGCAGCGTGCCTTATTTTGGTCCTCGGGGAGTTCTTGCCTAGTAAGGTAGGCGAGTAATGGTTCTGTCCATGGGGCGATGACGACCATTATTACGTGGGCTGAAGGTGTTATTTCATTGGCAGAGCCCCGATTGTCGTAGAATGTTTGGTGTCGGACAGTGCGGTTGGGTCCGGGCTGTTATTGTTCGGCTCCCCTTCCCATGCTACGGATGGCTTGAGCAGCCTTTCCAAGAAGATGTTGGGGGGGACTACATCGCGTTTTGCGCCGATGCGTGCCAGGAAATTTGCCGCCTGATTATTTTCCCGGGCTATATGGTGAAATTCAAGCCCCTCGAACTGAGCTAACATTTTTAGGACGGCATTGCGGTAAGCTGCCATTTTTGGATCCTTGGCATCGAAGTCTCCATTTATTTGGGATATTGCAAGGTTCGAGTCCCTGCGCACCTCTAGGCGTTGGATGCCCATGGATACTGCCATCCGGAGACCATGTAAAAGGGCCTCATATTCGGCTGCATTGTTGGAGTCCGTGTACATAACCTGTAGTACGTATTGAACAATGTCTCCTATGGGGGACGTCAAAACGACGCCAGACCCCAGTCCGGCCAACATCTTGGAGCCGTCGAAATGCATGATCCAATTTGAGTATGTGCTGTACTCTTTAGGGAGTTCGGCCTCCGTCCATTCTACGACGAAGTCGGCCAAGACTTGTGACTTGATGGCTCGTCGTGGCTTATAAGTTATGTCGAACGGGAGGAGCTCACTGGCCCATTTTGCAATCTGGCCCATTGCGTCACGGTTGTTTATAATATCGTTAAGTGGTACTTCCGTGGCTACTGTTATTGAACACTCTTGAAAGTAGTGTCGTAGCTTCCGGGATGCCATGAATACCGCGTACGCAATCTTTTGATAATGCGGGTACCGTGATTTGCAGGGAGTGAGGACAATGGACACATAATAGACCGGTTTTTGAAGGCGGAATTTATGTCCGTCCGCTTCTCGTTCGACGACGAGCACTGAACTTACAACCTGATGTGTTGCTGCAATGTATAATAGCATTGGTTCGCCAATGTTTGGCGCGGCCAGGACTGGGTTTGTTGCCAGTATGGCTTTTGTTTCATCGAGTCTGGCCGTGGCTGCATCCGTCCATTTGAAGTGTTCAGTGCGCCGAAGGAGGCGGTAAAGGGGTAGGGCCTTTTCTCCCAAGCGGGAGATAAAGCGGCTTAGAGCCGCGACGCATCCGGTTAACTTTTGTATTTGTTTGAGGTCCTTTGGGATATCCAATTGCGACATAGCTCGGATCTTGGCTGGATTTGCTTCAATTCCTAACTGGATATAATGAAGCCCAAGAGCTTTCCGGCGCTGAAAACGCATTTTTCCGGGTTGAGCTTGATGTCGTATGTTCGGAGGTTATCAAATGTGAGCCTCAAGTCATCTACTAGAGATTCAACATGTCTTGTTTTGACAACCACATCATCTACATATGCCTCCACTGTTTTGCCGATCTGGCTTGCCAGACATGTCTGAATCATGCGCTGATATGTTGCGCCGGCGTTTTTGAGCTCGAAGGGCATCGTGTTGAAGCAGAATGGCCCGTATCGTGTGATAAATGCCATTACGGCTTGGTCTGGTTCTGCCATCTTGATTTGATGGTAGCCAGAATATGCATCGAGGAAACACAACGAATCGTGTCCTGCGGTAGCATCGATAATTTGATCGATGCGGTTGAGGGGGAAGGGATCCTTTGGGCAAGCCTTGTTAAGGTCTTTAAAATCAACACAGGCGCCAGGATTTGTCCTTCTTTGGTACCATCACCAGGTTTGCTAGCCAGTCCGGATGTTTTATATCTCTGATGAATCCGGCCTCCAATAGCTTTGCTAGCTCCTCTCCCATGGCCTGTCTCTTAGGTTCGGAAAAACGCTGAAGAGCCTGTTTGACAGGTTTGAATCCTGTTTGGATATTTAAGATGTGCTAGGCCAGCCTACGTGGGATTCCTGGCATGTCTGAAGGGTGCCAGGCGAAAATGTCCCAGTTCTCACGTAGGAACTCTCGCAATGCGGCATCGACATCAGGGTTTAACTGTGCCCCAATGGAAGCTGTTTTATTGGGGTCCGTTGGATGGACTTGGAATTTGACTATTTCGTCCGCCGGTTTACAAGAGGTGGACTTGGATCTTTTGTCGAGTACCACATCGTCCCTATTCACCATAGAGCACAGCGCAGTCAGCTCCTCAGCCGCTAGGGCTTCGGATAGTGCCTCGAGGGCCAGTGCGGCTGTCTTGTTTTTGGCGCGGAGTGCTATGTCCGGATCACTAGAGAGAGTGATGATCCTGTTAGGACCGGGCATCTTGAGCTTCATGTACCCGTAATGTGGTATTGCTTGGAAGATTGTAAATGCTTCCCGCCCTAGCAGAGCGTGATAACCGCTTCTGAACGGAGCCACCTGGAACGTGACCTCTTCGGGCCTGTAATTATCCGGCGTGCCGAACACCACATCTAGTGTGATTTTTCCTGTACAACACGCTTCCTAATTGGGGATTATTCCTCTAAAGGTTGTGCTGCTTCGCTCAATGCGGTTCCAGACTATTTCCATTTTTTGAAGGGTCTCCTCATAAATGAGGTTCAATCCGCTGCCGCCGTCCATGAGTACCTTGGTAAGACGAAAGCCGTCCACTATTGGACTGAGGACCAATGCGGCTGGTGCTCGGGCCATTCGGAATTTAGGTTCATCACTGGCGTTAAAGGTAATAGCCGTGTCACTCCATGGGTTTATTGTTGCTACTTGGTAGACTTCGGCAAGGCTGCGGAGTGTCCTTTTTCGCATATTATTTGATGCGAAAGTCTCGAAGACTGTTAATACCGTATTGGTGTCTCTGGGGTGGCTTTCTGTGGCCTCTGGAATTAGGAGATTTTTTCCAATTTTGGCCACCTGCCGGAGTATCCAACATGCTCTGAGGCTGTGAGTTGGTGTGGCGTCCTCTATACTGTGAATTTTACAGGGTCCATTAAGCCATCCTTCCAGTACAGTTCCCTGCCCTGTAGAGGGTTTTTGCTTTTTAATGCTTGACCCGGGTGACTAGTGATGATGCACCCTTTTATTTTGGACTGGGTTTGTATTTAGGGCTGGATTGTCCCAAAACTTTAACACGGGCAAGGGCCATCCGCGAGCCTTCTATGCACGCCGACCTCTTCATCGCATTAATGCGCGGCACCGCACCAAGGAACTGCTGCACTAAGCTGAAATAGCTGTTCGGCTTTGGCTTTTCCGGCCATAGCTGATCCACGACAGACCTCATGGCGAGTCTGGACAACCTATTTAGTTCGGCCCATTCGGCTAGCTGATCAATCAATGGAAGCGGACGCTCTGGAACGTTGAATTGCGACCAAAACAGCTTGTCCACCTCACGATCTGTTTGACCTTGGAAGTATTTGGCCGCATCGGCAGCGCTCGCCGCCAAGTCCATATATGCATCTGCCGAACTCCACAGCCGATCCAGAGGGGCATACCGTGGATCTCCGAACTTCTTCCGTAGCATGAAGGGCCTCCCAGCCGCAATATCCCCGGCTTCCCGCAGCTCCTCCTTCTTCGCCCTCATAGCAGAGCGGGTGTCTTTGTCCGCCATCGTGGCCTTTTCAAGGTCCGTTGCCTTCGCTCAGTTTTCTTTTTCAAGGAACCGGCAACGGTCGGCGGTGTCTTTTAATTCTATGGCCATCTTGGCCATCTTCTCTTTGCTCTCGCAATGTGCGGCCTTCTCGGCTTTCAACTCTTCGGTCGCCTTCAAAGCAGCCGCATTACTAATCCTTGCTTGTTCCTTGGCTCGGGCAAGTTCCGCTCGCAAGGTTTCCACGGTGGCAGCTCCATCTGCAGTCATAACATATTAAAGATACTGGCATCATGCTGCTCTTACTATGTGGCATTCACCAAAAAATAACACTTACCCTGTGCCTCGTCAAGCCTCTTGTTAACAAGCTCAATGTCGGCATCCGCCGCATCCAGTTGCCGCTTCAGTCCAGCAAATTCATGAGTCCGGCTAGCCACCGGAGCTCCCGCTACCTGCACATCAAAGCGGTATGGTTATTACCTGGGACTATGATCCTCTGTTTGCCTTTGTTTTTGGCGACAACCAGAGTCTCAGGGGCTACTATCTACACAGGGCACACCTAAAAATGTGCGGTACCATCACAAATGTATATCATTTTACGTACCTCACAGCCCGTTAGTAGACTCATAAAGGCATCATGCAACCCGCTTTCGGTGGATGAGATCCTTTCCATCACCGTACCCATCAATGTACGGTGTTCTTCTGAGATGGCCGCTCGCTCCAACAGCTCTCTCAGTACGTCCGACCGCATACCAGACGGTGCCGGACTCTTCTGTTTGCTCTCTTCGAGAGCCGGATGCTGGGAACTTCGGGTGACTATAGGATTATCTTCTGGCCTCGCCGGATCCGGAGAGGCCCTCTGTGACGACACTTCAAGGTCGCCCACTTCTTGAGCGGAGGAGTCCAGGGGAGGCGTTTCGCTCTCCATCATCTCCGGAAGAAGATCCCCTGAAGACGAGCTCTGCTGAGAAGGGCTAAGATCCGAACTGCAATATATACTTCGGTTATTCTCCTCAGAGGTAAGGTAGTACATCTCCACTATTAAAGTACTTTTTGATTACTTACAGCTTGTTGGAGGGCTGATCCCCGCGCGGACTTTGTGCGGCAAGAGCTCCCTCCAAGGCAGGACCCTCTGGTGGAGATTTCTTCTCCGACTTGGAAACCTTGGTTTCCGGACCTTCAGAGGTAGTCCTCTTCCTTCCCCGGGGTGAGAGAATGTTCGATTCCTCCCCTCGGTTATCCTCCCTCACGGAGGCGCTCGTTCCCTCGGTCGGAATAGGTAGCGATGGAGGCCCACTTTCGCCCTCATTATTCCCCCCTTTGTCTTCCTTTGAGGTCTCCGGGCAAGGTGCTAGCTCGAGCATCTTTTCCAGTACCGGATTTTCCAAACCCTCAGGAAGGGGGGCCGAACACCGAATCATCTTTGCCTTTGTTATCCAGTCCTGGTCAAAGAGTGATTTCTCAGAATGACGTCGTGGTAAATAAGAGACGGTGTGTTCGGCTAAAGGATTACTTGGTCGGCTGTACGGTTGCTGCTCAGGCCCATGTCCTCGGTAGTATCCGTACACTCTATTTGGGGTCCGAAGAATGATTTGTACATCTCCTCGTGCGTCAGGCCGAGGAAATTCTGAATAGTACGCGGCCCTTCTAGGTTGAACTCCCACATGCGGAGGGGCCGGCGTTTGCAGGGCTGGACTCGACGAACCAGCATAACTTGCACTTACACAACCAAATTAAAATCTCCCTCGAAGAGATCTTGAATGCGGCTTTGTAGTATAGGCACGTCCTTGGCTGGACCCCAGCTCAGTCCTCTGCTAATCCATGACATCAGTTGTGGTGGGGGGCCTGAGCGGAAATCAGGGGCAGCCGCCCACTTGGCACTTCTGGGAGCCGTGATGTAAAACCACTCCCATTGCCATAATCCGGACTCCTTTGGAAAGGAACCTTTCGGACACGGAGCTCCTGCCATCTTGCTTATTGACGCGCCTCCGCACGCTGCATGTTGCCCCTCGATCATCTTCGGCTTCACTTCAAAGGTCTTGAGTCACAGGCCGAAGTGAGGGGTAATGCGGAGGAAGGCCTCACACATGACAATAAATGTTGAGATGTGGAGAAAGGAGTCCAGAGCTAGATCGTGGAAATCTAGCCCGTAATAGAACATCAAACCCCTGATGAAGGGATCCAGAGTGAGGCCTAGGCCTTGGAGGAAGTGGGAGACGAACACGACGTTCTTGTTGGGTTCAAGAGTGGGGACGACCTGCCCTTGGGCAGGCAGCCGATGCGAAACCTCGGCGGTCAGGTATCTGGCCTCCCTCAACTTCTTAATATCCTCATCCGTGACGGAGGAGCGCGTGCACCGGCCTTGAAGGCTAGATCCGGACATGATTGAAGGTCCGAAGCACCTGACCTAGGCTTTGGGTGTTAGAACTCGAGGCGGGGGAAGGATTCGATTGAGCACGGGAGGGAAAAAGTAAAATCCTTGTCCCTTTATAAAGAGGGTGAATATCAAGCGTCCTCTCCGTAGCCGTTTGGGACTTTCCTATAATCTAGGAGTCCTAGACACGGTTGGGTTACCCACACCCGTATTGATGAGAATCCCACGATAAGGGGACACGATCTCTGCTTTGACAAGACGTGCCAAGGAAACCGCCTCGCAAAACGCGCTGAGGTGGGACAGTAAAAATGGTTCAAATAAAGGCTTGGCTGTGGCATGATGACACGCTACGGAATACATCAGCAGATTAGATTTGTGTAAATATTATTCTCTCTACGGCTGTATGTGGAACTTATTTTGTTGTTCCGGACACTATCCTTGTGTTCAAAATCTTCTATGAAGTATTCGGAGGAGGAACCCGCCTTGCAATGCCGAAGACAATCTGCGCGCCGGACTGGTCGTCATTGAAGCCTGGTTCAGGGGCTACTGAGGGAGTCCTGGATTAGGGGGTGTCCGGATAGCCGGACTATAACCTTTGGCCGGACTCTCGAACTATGAAGATATAAGATTGAAGACTTCGTCCCGTGTCTGGATGGGACTTTCCTTGGCGTGGAAGGCACTCTTGGCAATACGGATATGTAGATCTCCTCCCATTGTAACCGACTCTGTGTAACCCTAGCCCTCTTTGGTGTCTACATAAACCGGAGGGTTTTAGTCCATAGGAAAAACAACAACTACAACATACAATCATACCATAGGCTAGCTTCTAGGGTTTAGCCTCTCCGATCTCATGGTAGATCTACTCTTGTACTACCCATATCATCAATATTAATCAAGCAGGACGTAGGGTTTTACCTCCATCAAGAGGGCCCGAACCTGGGTAAAACATTGTGTCCCCTGCCTCCTGTTACCATCCGGCCTAGACGCATAGTTCGGGACCCCCTACCTGAGATCCGCCGGTTTTGACACCGACAATGCTCATCGTGATCGTGTGGCGCACCAGGTAGGGGCATGAATCCGTCGAAGATCAAGTCTCCACGAATATCGGCCGTGTAGTTTAAGCCTCCAAACCTGACCTGGTGGCCAAGGGCGTAGCTCTCGATCTGCTCCAGATGGCCAAGCGAGTTGGCCTGTAGTGCGAAGCCGCTGAACACAAAGATCTATCCAGGGAGAAAAGTCTCACCCTGGACTGCATCGCTATCAATGATCGAAGGAGCCATCAAGCCTAACGGCGACGACACAGAGGAACTCTCAATGAAAGCACCAATATGGGTGTCAAAACCGGTGGATCTTGGGTAGGGGGTCCTGAACTGTGCGTCTAAGGCGGATGGTAACAGGAGGCAGGGGACACGATGTTTTACCCAGGTTCGGGCCCTCTTGATGGAGGTAAAACCCTACGTCCTGCTTGATTATTCTTGATAATATGAGTATTACAAGAGTTGATCTACCACGAGATCGGAGAGGCTAAACCCTAAAAGCTAGCCTATGGTATGATTGTATGTTGTCCTACGGACTAAAACCCTCCGGTTTATATAGACACCGGAGGGGGCTAGGGTTACACAAGGTTGGTTACAAAGGAGGAAATATACATATCCGTATTGCCTAGCTTGCCTTCCACGCCAAGTAGAGTCCCATACGGACACGGGACGAAGTCTTCAATCTTGTATCTTCATAGTCCAACAGTCCGGCCAAAGGATATAGTCCGGCTGTCCGGAGACCCCCTAATCCAGGACTCCCTCAGGGGTCGCTTACTAGACTCCGGAGCCGTATCGGTCTCCGGAGTAGTATGCGGCTGTGGGTTGGATTGACCGGGGCCCCCATCACCAGTCTCCGTGGGGGTCGTACCCCCCAGCCCTTCGGCGGTCGAGGTGTTGCCCTCCGGCGCTATCAAGTCGCCCCCTGCATCTCTTCGGGGCCCAGGGAGGGCCTATGCAATGACACCTCGGTGTCATCCGCCCTAGGCGGCGTGGAAGCTACGGGAGGCGATTCACTCTCCATTTGATCCAGCGGCAGATCCCCCGAGGATGAAGATTGCTGGGGAAGACTGCGGGCCGTACTAACAAAAAATGGAACTTAGAGTTATCATCACAGTTCATAGAGATTGGATGTATGTGGAAAAATCTCGGATTACTTACGAGTCGGCTTGGGGATTGGTCCGGCGACGGTGTGTTGGGATGGCCTCGGCGTCTGACTCCGAGTCATCGGGGAGGGTAAATTTTTCCCTCTTGGAGGCTTCGGCCTCCAGGTCTTCGGAGGCCGCCCTTTTTTTGCCTTTCCGGGGAGGATCTTCTTCTTCCTCCTCCTCGTCGTCGTCGTTGCCCTCGTGAGAGGACTGGGCATCAACTTCTCCAGACATTGTGTCTGTAGTGTCCTCCTCTTTCTTCTTCTTCTTATTCTTCTTCTTGTCCTTCTTTACCGGCGCCTGGTATGGCATCGGGACCAGCATCCTCATTAATAGAGTAATGGCTTAGTTTTCGGGGAGCGAAGTCGGACACCAGATCTGCTCCACCTTTTTGGTTCAGACCTAGTTGGAGATAAACAATTCAATACTTCTCCTTAAGATGGACGCATCAATTGGTGTTCGAAGGTTTTTAACTTACCTCATAGGCTGGATGATTGCAGTCAAGGCCGGTGTCGTCCGATGACTTTGGCCACTACTTCTGCTTCTTGAAAAGCAGCATCGAGATCCCCTTATGCATTGTGTCGTAGAACCGTTGTAGGGTTTGCGGCCCTTCCGGATTGAACTCCCACATCCCGAGGGATCGCCATTGGCAGGGAAGTGCTCGGCAATTCAACATAACTTGGATCACATCAGCGAGGGTAATGTCCTTTGATGTCATGCCTTTGACGCGCTTCTGCAGCCGCAGCACCTCATTGAGTGACGCCCAGTCTGGACCCTTGTCGGTCCAGGATGTGAGCCTTAGCAGGGTCCGGATCTAAAGGCTGGAGCAGCTGCCCACTTGGAGCCGCGGGGTTTTGTGATATAGAACCATTCATGTTGCCCTATCCTGATGGTGTCCACAAAGACTCCCTTTGGCCAGTTGACTTTGGGGAGCTTGCTCACCGTAGCGCCATCGCAGTCTGCATGTTGCCCATCGACCACCTTCGGCTTCACATTGCAAATCTTGAGCCATAAGCCGAAGTGTGGAGGGACACGGAGGAAGGCCTCGCACACGACGATGAACGCCGATATATGCAGGAACGAATTTGGGGCCAGATCATGAAAATCTAGCCCGTAGTAGAACATGAGACCCCTCACAAAGGGGTGGAGGGTGAATCCGAGTCCGCGGAGGAAGTGGGGGATGAATACTACCCTCTCTTCGGGCTCCGGAGTGGGGATGACCTGCGCCGGATCGGGAAGCCTGTGCTTGATTTCCGCGGTTAGATACCGCGCCTCCCGCAGCTCCTTGATATTCTCCTCCGTGACGGAGGAAGCCACCCAAATGCCCTGAGAGCCGGCCATGGTTGGAGGAGTTGCGGAGGGAAGAAAATCTTGGAACTTGGGCGCTGGAGCTCGAGGATGGGGAAGTGGAGAAAGAGAATGAGGCGTGGGACGGAAGAGTTGGACTCTATCCACTTATATGGACTTCGAATATCAAGCGTCCCCCCTTTTTTAGCCTTAAAACTCGCCTATTCCCAAGGGGTCATGTGAACAACATGGTTAGATTACGAAAACTCATAGTGATGAGAATCCCGTAATAAGGGGGCACGATCTCTGTTTTGACAAGACGTGCCGATAGGAGTTGCGTGTTAAAATGCGAAGTGGGAGGCCCCAAAAACGGTTCGAAATAATAGCAGAGTCAAGCATGACGTTTCACCGGAAAAAGCTCTTGATGGATATACCTTATTTTAAGTATTATGCTTTTATAGTTGGAGAGTTAACTTGTTAAACAGATCCGGACATAGTTCTCGTTGATCAACTACTTTGAAGTATTCAGAGGAGGAACCTGCCTTGCAATGTCGAAGATAATCTGCGTGCCGGACACATCGACATTGAAGCCTGGTTCAGGGGCTACTAAGGGAGTCCTGGATTAGGGGTCCTCGGGTGTCCGGGCTATGTGACGTGGGCCGGACTGATGGGCCGTGCAGATACAAGACGGAAGACTTTTCCCCATGTCTGGATTGGATTCTCCTTTGCGTGGATGGCAAGCTTGGTGTGCGAATATGAAGATTCTTTTCTCTGTAAACCAACATTGTACAACCCTAGTCCCCTCCGGTGTCTATATAAGCCGGAGGGTTTAGTCCATAGAGGCAATCATAATCATATAGGCTAGACATCTAGGGTTTAGCCATTACGATCTCGTGGTAGATCAACTCTTGTAACCCCTATACTCATCAAAGTCAATCAAGCAGGACGTAGGGTATTACCTCCATCAAGAGGGCCCGAACCTGGGTAAACACTGTGTCCCTGTCTCCTGTTACCTTCGATCCTTAGACGCACAGTTCGGGACCCCCTACCCGAGATCTGCCGGTTTTGACACCGACAGCGGTATTGTAAATGTTGTTCTCCGTGCACCAAGGACAAAAGGGGAATTTCGCATGCTAAAGACTAGGTGGTGGAAATTTTTGAAGGAGGCGGGAGATTTTGCCGCCCGCAGGATCGTTCGTATCCAGGTGCAACTAATTTTGGACCGTGCGAGCGGGAAGGTCATGTGAGACTGTGTACACGGGGCACGCGTCAGCAGTTAATAACTGGTGTGAGGTCCACCCGAGAAAAAAGACAATAACTCTGGATGATGTGTCGATAACTTGGACGTTCACACGGGCGCGGCCAATCGTACGGATGTAGAGGCGCATTCAGAAAAGAAGGGATCAAACGCTCAGCCTATGTATTTCTCATGTAAATAGATAATTTAGTGCCATTGGTTATTTACTTTAAACATAATGCATTGACATGTTAGTGTAGAGGCGCACGAAAAGAAATGGATATTGTAGTCCCACAAAAGAAATGGATATTATAGTCCGCTTCTTAAAAGTGTTACCTCATATGATTACATAGCCTCCATTTCATAAATTACGTACCTGTTGAATTCATATATGAATATTACATATACTACTTCATAGTATAACCTTAAATCATCCAAGACTAATGAATTTGAATGCAAGAGTAACAATGGTGCATGTACATGATAGCTATATTGGTTGTTTGAAGAAACATCATTGTAACTTTGGCATGCACAATTGAAAAGGTTTATTTAGATAGAAAAAATGTGATATGTGAGTGTCCAATGTTTATAGCGTTGAATCGATATTGTACCTTTGGCCATGATGCGAAGTAGATATTGATTTATGTTCAAGCAATGCACGTCCACGATCGCTAGATAGTGATACGTGAATGAATTGTGCTATCTCTCTCACACGCATACATATCTCATTTCCACGTGGGCATTGGAATCACACACGCGCACTTCGTGTATTTCACTCCCTTTGTGAAGGTTAGAATTCGTCTTTCCACCCCGTCCTACAAGTCTCTCACACAGAAACACACATGCTCTCTCCATCGAACACGCCCACCCCTTTAATTCCGCCCACCCACAGCCACTAATGTCTCAAAGGATAATTATGTCTCTCACACATATGCCTAAGGTTAACTCAAGTTCTGGAACCATATGAATAAATACAATGGGATTCCAGTAGTGCACCTTTTGTTTTGAGATTTCTCTCTCTCTCTCTCACACGCGCGCGCACGTAGACATTGTTTATCGCATCATTTTTCCGGCACTTGCATGCACACCATTTGTTTATCTCAGTGAAGCTTTAAGTATGCCTCGCACATAGGCTATCTACCCATCCCTTAATATAGATATGTGTCACACAAACTCCTTCTCCCTACTAGCAAGATGCCCATGCGTTGCACGGAACATCAAGATGCATTTGTATGAGTAGTTTATCTTGTGCGAGAAAAGGATGAACGAGGGAATGCCTTATTTGCAAATGTGGAGAGGGGTGTGGGTATCTTTTTGCAAAATTTCCATAGTTTCCTTCCTATCCGTCAAATATAAATTGGATGGCCTATATTGCAGGATGGTAGGAACACCATCATCACCAACTCTATTTTTATAGGAGTAGAGATATGTAAGTGTCACTGCCCCCCCCCACCCACCCACACACACACACTTCCTGACACCGAAGGAGTAGGATGACACCTCGACCTTGATACTAATCTATCGATTGGATTCTCTCTCAAACACACACAAAAACACTACCCGACACCGAAGAGTAGGGTCGCACCTCGATCTTGATAGTAATCTATCTAGTCCTCTTTGAAACACACACACATACACACACATTCGCTAGTTGTGCCTCTGTGCCTACCGCGCACACTCTCGATACGTCTTTCTCTCCCTCCCCCTTCCCACCCCAACCCCAACAATGACAGCAGAAGGGTGACAATTCGTTCTGATCTTAATCTGTCAATTAGTTTCTCTCTCAAACATTGTGTCTATCTGCCTCACTCAGACACATTCGATACGTCTTTTTCTCCGTAGCCCCCTCGATATGTAGACTTCTCGCGCGTATAGCTGTAGTGACGATGACGCTGATCCCAGTGTGCCTTGTTTTTACCGGCCTCATGTGATAGTTTTCACCCTGTTTTTTGTTAATTAACAAGACAACCTTTTCTTTGTTACTACTAGTGAATCTGAAATCATTCAGGGTAGACATAAAATATATCACTTCAACCCAATTATCGCAGTAACTATTTTAAAAGAAACTAGCTAGATTCCCATGCGTTGCACAGAACATCAAGATGCATTTATATGAGTAGTTTATCTTGTGAGAGAAAAGGATGAACGAGGGAAGGCCTTATTTTCAAATGTGGAGAGGGGTGTGGGTATCTTTTTGCAAAATTGTCATAGTTTCCTTCCTACCCGTCAGATATAAATCGGACGGCCTATATTGCAGGATGGCAAGCACACCATCATCACCAAATATGCTTTTTATCTCTACTCCTATAAAAGACTCAGTTGGTGATGATGGTGTGTCTGCCATCTGTCATTTTTGACCATCGTATCTGCGTCTAATGACTATGATGTAAGTCGTGGCATTTTCCCAACAAGACCCAACTTCTCTACTACAATTTACAGAAACCCCTTAGTATCTTAAACCAACCACATGTAATGCCCTGAGACCGTTGCGCCAGGTGTCTTCCAGTTTTTCGCTGTTTTTGCCTTGTCTTTCGCTTGTGTGTTGCATCTTGACATGTCATCATGTTCATTGCATCATCATGTTTTCAAAACTTGCATCCGTCCGGGTTCCCCCAGTTCTCTCTGTTGTCCGTTCTGAGCCCAGTCACACTCGCACGCGCCTGCGGCACCTCTGAAATATTATTTTATAGGTGGCTAGAAAATGTTCTCGGAATGGGATGAAAGTTGGCGTGCGGTCTTATTGTAGTGTAGATAGACCGTCTGTCAAGTTTCGTCGCATTCGGAGTCTGTTTGAGGCTCCAACGGATAACTATAGTGGCAGTATAGCCGGTCTATCGTCGGACATTTTCGGTCTCCGGGAACCTTCCTTGCCGGGCTGCATTTCTGTCTCTCTCCTCTCAGCCCAACCCACTCTCCACAGCCCTCCTAACCCAGCTAACCCCCTCCTCTCGATCGGAACCGTCGGATCACGATCGGGTGCTCCAAAACGCTCCAAAACCCCCCTAACCCTAGCCCCCTTGCCTTATATAGACCCCCCCCATGCCATTTTGGGTACCCCTAGCCTTCCCCTACCCTCCGCCGCCGCATCCCCCTCGAAATCAGTGCCACTGGACTTGTTTTTCGCGCCCAGCCGCTGCAGATCCGTCACTTGGCATGCCGCCGTTCGCCAGCCGCTGCCCTTGGCCTATCGCGCTGCGCCACCTGTCCCATGCGCCTCCCCACGCCCGTGCGCTGCCGCGCGACCCGCCAGGACCCAGATCGGGCCCTGGGAATCCCATCTAGGCCCGAGCTCCCTGTCGTTCTCGCAGGACCTCCTCCCGTCCCCGAGCAACCCGCGTCCCCGCCGCCGTACGTCACCTCCGCCCACCGCCGGCGAGCGGATACGCACGCCGGCGCCCGATGCCAGCAGGCCAGAGCCGCCCTCGCCTCCTTCTCTCTTGCTCTCTCTCTCTCTCCCCTCGCTAACCGCCCCGTCGGACTCTTCCTTCACAGGGAGCAGCCGCAGCCCGTCACCGGTGATCCCCGCCGACGCCGGGAACGAGTCACCCGGGCCGGATCCGCCCGTTTCCGGTCACCCCGCTGTCCCTCGAGCACCCTCACCGGAGTTCCACCGCCGCAAGCCACGCCGCCGGCCCTCTGCTTGTGTGAGCGCGAGACAAGGACGACGTCCAGGCCGCCACATCGCCCTGGTGGGCCTCGCTCGGCGTCCAAGGCCCAGCAACCGGCCTGTTTCCCCTCCGACTTGGCTTGGCCCATGGTGAGAGAAGCTCAGTCCAGTGCCTAGCAGTTTAGGCCCAGTGCCTGTTTTTTTCCTCTGGCAATTTTGTCATTTTTTCCAGAGAGTGCAGTTTTACAATAAAGTCCTCCTTGTTCATGCATTTCATAACTCATCAACCGTGCATCGTATTAAAATGATTTATATATGTAAAATGCTTAGAATCTTGTCTAGTTTCATAATATCCAACTTTCATGCATGTTTAAAATGTTGTTTGATTGAATTTGGTCATATGCCATGTTAAAATGATTTATTTCATAACTTAATAACCGTAGCTCCAAATTTAATAAACTTTATATGTAAATGGGGTAGAAAAATGCCTAGTTTAACATGGTGTACTTACTTTGCATGTTTAACAACTCTAAAATATGATTTAGGGCAGAACAGTACCAAATTCGAAATATGCACATGGGGATTTTCTGGACTTGTTGTTTGTTATTTCCGGCCTCATTATACTTGCCTAGATAGATAGTTTTATTATACTTCACCCCTTGCCATGTTTAATAACATTTAATATTGTTGGGTACATAAACGAGAGTGAACTAAATGTTTGAATGTGGTGTTTCGTCAATACGCAACTCGTTGCATATTGAGCTCCGCTTAACTTGTAGTGTTGTTTCTGCACTTTGTCATGCCATGCATATTTAAACCGGACATGCATCATACTTGATTGTGCATCATGCCATGTTTATGTGATGGTTGTTTACTATGTTGCTTGCTTCTTTCTGGGTTGCTTCTCTCGTTAGCTTCGGTTTCGTTCTGAAGTTGTGAGGATTCGTTCGACTACGTTGGGTCATCTACTTCTTGGACTCATTCTTCTTCCTTGCGGGATCTCACGCAAGATGACCATACCCTCGAAATCACTTCTATCTTTGCTTGCTAGTTGTTCTCTCTATCGCTATGTCACGCTACCTACCACTTGTTTATCATGCCTCCCATATTGCCATGTCAAGCCTCTAACCCACCTTCCTGGCAAACCGTTGTTTGGCTAAGTTACTGCTTTTGCTCAGCCCCTCTTATAGCGTTGTTAGTTGCAGGTGAAGTTGAAGTTTGTTCCATGTTGGAACATGGATTTGTTTGGATATCACAATACCTCTTATTTTAATTAATGCATCTATATACTTGGTAAAGGGTGGAAGGCTTGGCCTTATGCTTGGTGTTTTGTTCCACTCTTGCCGCCCTAGTTTCCGTCATACCGGTGTTATGTTCCTTGATTTTGTGTTCCTTGCGCGGTTGGGTGTTATGGGAACCCCTTGACAGTTCGCTTTGAATAAAACTCCTATAGCAAGGCCCAACCTTGGTTTTACATTTGCCTAACAACCTATGTCTTTCCCTTGGGAGTAATTAACCCGAGGGTCATCTTTATCTTAACCCCCCCCCCCCCCCGCCCCCCGGGCCAGTGCTTCTCTAAGTGTTGGTCCAAACTAGAGCCCCTTGCAGCGCCACATTGGGGAAACTTGAGGGCTGGTTTTAGTTGTATGGATTGCTCATCCGGTGTTGCCCTGAGAATGAGATATGTGCAGCAACTATCGGGATTGTCGGCACATCGGGCGGCTTTGCTGGTCTTGTTTTACCATTGTCGAAATTTCTTGTAACCAGGATTCTGAGACTGATCGGGTCTTCCCAGGAGAAGGATTATCCTTCGTTGACCGTGAGAGCTTGTGATGGGCTAGGTTGGGACACCCCTACAGGGTATAAACTTTTGAGAGCCGTGCCCGTGATTATGTAGCAGATGGGAATTTGTTAATATCCGGATGTAGAGAACTTGACACTTGACTTAATTAAAATGCATCAACCGCGTGTGTAGGCGTGATGGTCTCTTTTCAGCGGAGTCCGAGAAGTGAACACGGTTCTTGTGTTATGGTTGTGCGTAAGTAGTTTCAGGATCACTTCTTGATCACTTATAGCTTCACGACCATTGCGTTGCTTCTCTTCTCGTGCTTATTTGCGTATGTTAGCCACCATATTTGCTTAGTGCTTGCTGTAGCTCCACCTCATTACCCTATCCTACCCATAAGCTTAAATAGTCTTGATCTCGCGGGTGTGAGATTGCTGAGTCCTCATGGCTCACAGATACTTCCAAATAGTTGCAGGTGCCGATGATACAAGTGCAGGTGAGGCAACCGAGCTCAAGTGGGAGCTCGATGAAGATGTTGATCATTGTTTTCTGTCTTTTCCGGTTGATCAGTAGTGGAGCCTAGTTGGCACGATAAGGGATCTAGCATTTGGGGTTGTCTCCCTTTATTTCGGTTCCGTAGTCGGACCTTGATTGTACTCTGGATGATGATGTATGTTTAACTTGTTATTTGTGTGAAGTGGCGATTATAAGCCAACTCATTATCCCTTTCTTATTCAGTACATGGGATTGTGTGAAGATTACCCCACTTGCGACTAAACTACCATGCGGCCATGCCTCTAAGTCGTGCCCCGACATGTGGGAGATATAACCGCATTGTGGGTGTTACAAGTTGGTAATCAGAGCCATCCCCGACTTAGGAGCCCCCTGCTTGATCGAATCGCTAACGTTATCGAGTCTAGAACAAAATGTTTTGAGTCTTAGGATTATATATATCGGAGAGTAGGATTCTTTTTTATCATCAGTCCTTTTGTCTCTCTGGTGAGGCCTCCTGACGTTGAAGTTTTAACTTTTCTCTCCTCAAATTTCACAAAAAAAATTAGGATCACGCGGGTATCTTGGAGTCGTTCCGATAGTCTTGTGACAAGAACATTGTTCCTGGTGCCTCCTGACATTTAGGGGTTGTGGCAGTGTCCCGGGGAGTTGAGCTCTGAGGTATTGTCGTCACAATTTTATCATTGCAGTTCTGGAATACCTGAGTTTCGCCGACATCGAAATTCTCTTTTATGCAGTTGTTGGTGAGATAACCTCGATGCCACCCAGTACTGGGGCGGGAATTTGGGAGTATTGCCATAACTCGTATAACAAATGCTTTTCGAAGGTTGAGGTACATGATTTCCGAAGGTTTCTTGGTTATGTGTTGAAGGATGGATACAGCTGGATGTAGAGATTGTTAGTTTGGGTGAGATATTATGCTTCCCCTGTATCCCCAACACCTGATTGCAAACACAGACTATTTTCATATAAGCATGAAGGATTTCGTATAAAAGTTGGATCTTCATATAAACATGATGGATTTCATTACATTTACATGAACTAAGCGATGCTAATCCGGCTCTCTTGGTATAATTAATACTCCCTTTGTCCAGAAATACTTCTCCTAGACATGGATGTGTTTGGACTTATTTTAGTTATAGATACATCCAATTTATCCATTATTACAAAAAATATTTCCTGCCAGCCGGAGAGGGAGTACCTAATCTAAATGGCCACCCGCGGATCCCTTTGTCTTCCTCATGTCCGGCAGACACTTGCGGGGTCGACGAAGGTCCTCGGAATAGACGAAGCAGCAAAGAAACCACCTGAATGCGCAGTCGTCACCTCGGTGGTGGCCTTCATGGGATGCAAGTGGTGGTGGCCTCCCGTGTTCTACTTCTCCTTCATGATGGTGGCGGACACGGAGAAGCTGGCCACCGACTCGTCGCTCTCCACGCACCCGACTTCTGTCTCTGCCTGCATGGTGTTGCCATAGGCACGGGAGGCACGGCCGTAGGCACGGGAGGCACGCCCACAGACACGGGAGGCGCGGCCACCGCAGACACTGGTGGTGCGGTACGACGCGGCAGCGACGACGCCCGTACCGGTGTGCTCACCGCTGTGCTGGCGTGCAGCAACTCGCCACTCCTCATCGAGCTAAACTGGAGCGGCGAGTTGCTGAACGATGCGCCGGATTGGGGCGGCAACTGGCTCCGTCCGGCCAAGCGAGGTTGGTGAAGCACCGAGAAGCCTCGCCCATATCCGGAGGGCTCGGCGGGACACCCAGCCGGGTAGTATGCCAGAGAATGGATCCTCAGAAGCCATCGGAAAAGTGGAGAAAATGTTGAAGGAGGAGATGGGGGAGCGGCGGAGGAGTTCAATTCTTGCCCGCTGTCTGCCTGGCCTCATTTAAATAGAGAGCGGACGGTAGGAGCTTGGCCGGCGTCAGGCCTCATTTAAACTGAGGGCGGACGGGAGGAGCTTGGTCGGTGTTGTGTTTAATTCCGGCCCGCTCATGAACGGACATGTGGCCGGAGTAGGTTTCACGGTTTGCATGCGGGTTTAACGTAGGGGTTTGATGGAGGCGAGGAGGTGTGTTCAGCTAGGCATGCAGCGGGCGGCGTATACTATTCGATTTGATAGCGAGCGGCACAGTTCTCGATACGGCTTTAATGCAGACAAGGGAGGGGTAGCGGTTCCCGAAATGTTGAACAGCCAATGATGCATCCTCCTTCAATTAGCATCGTGAATGCATGAGGGAAGTAATGGGAGAAGGACCGGGAAAAGAGGCTGCACGATGTGAATGCAATGCAGTTTGCACTCATATAAAGGTGCCCCTCCATTCCAATGCATCTACCACATCGTACGCACCTAAGCATTTACCTAAGCACCTACACTAAGCGCAAAGTGCTCACTCCAGACCCATGGTGGTGATGCGCGCGAGCGGCCAGCGGCTGTGCCAGATGGTCCACAATGCTGGCCTGCGGAATGGCGCCGAGGATCGTCTCCAGACGGTGTTCGTGACCGGCTGGTGGACGGCCGCCGTCGATGCCAACTATGACTCTCAGTTGGACCAGATGATAGTTGCCACCATCAACAAGTTCACTGTCGGAGTAAATAGCCATGGGTAGCCTAGCCGGCTTCCCCTGGCCCTTTTGAAAAAGTTACGAGCCCGCCCGGCTCTCAAGAATCCAAGACATGGGGCCGCCTTCCCCTAGCTGGCTGCAACCCAGGCCGGCTTTCGGAAGGCGTTCCGACTTTAGCCCTCATGAGAAGGCCGACTCCAAGAAGCCGGCCATGAGAAGGCCGACTCCAAGAAGCCGGCTCCCCATAAAGCAGTCAAGACCGTACCCACAAAGTTTGCACCCACCTAACGGCGGTGCAACGGGGCGTGGCTACAGTAAAGCCTTCCACCCCCGAATCCCGGAGCACGCCTGGCATGGTGCGCCGTACGGGCTAGGCACGACCCGTCCGGCGCGGCACTGTTGCCATGTTGACCCTGGCATCACCCACGACGAGCCGCCAGCGTGGCCCACAGACGGTGGCCCCCTTTGAGCAGAGAGACGCCCGAAGGCGGCCACGCCTCCAACTAGTCGGCCCAAGACGGAGCCGGCTCCCCGCAGCCGGCTTGCCGCCTTCCTCGAAGAGGACGCCCCATTAAGGAGACAAGACGCGGTAAGGCTACAGCGATCGCCTGATAGGCGGCGGTACTGTAGCCGCGCCTACCACGATGAAGCTCACGTCAGCAAGATGGAGCCACAGTAACCAGCCGCCGACCAGGCCCTGGACAGTGGGGCCTGCCTGTCGACCAAGGGGCCGGCAGCCGGCGGGACCCACAAGTCGGCGGGCCCCAGCAGCCGGCGCAGAAGCTGGCGAGCGCAGTCACAGACGGCTGGGCCCCGTGCCCAGTCGGATTACCATTGTACCCCCGGGGGGTAGGCCTATATAAACCCCCTGGAGCACCCATGCAAAGGGTTCGACCCCTTACTTGTCCTAGACACCCCACAAGGAGAAGAAGCAGGCTTGCCGTGCCCTTCTTCCTCCTCCCACCAAACAGCTCAAGGAGCATTGTATTGCTACTCGATTCATCTAGTGAACATGCGGAGACCCCGCAGAGCAGCAGTAGGGGTGTTATCTCCATGGAGAGCCCCGAAGCTGGGTAAGATCCGCCAGCGTGCATGTCTTCGCCTTATCCTGTTTCCAGGCACTGGCGATGTCTTACTGGCTCCCACAATGATAAGCCACCCGTTGGCATATGTCGCACCTACCACCCGACATTTGGCGCCCACCGTGGGGCCAGGTGCACCGTCGTCCGGAGACCTGTTCTGGACGGGAACCTTATTCCTCCCCCGCGAGGGTAGCCAGCCCGGCACGCCCGATGGCGCTTGCCACGACGCGTTGCAAGGCGTCACCAGCATCTGCGCGGCAAGCGGCCTCGCCGATCTCCTCGACGAAACTCTCAGCTCTGACGAGCTCGCCTCTGATGCGGGCACCGACCACCTCGCCAACCTCCTCGGCCAGCTCCATGTCTCCAACGAGCCCGCTGCGGACCTGGAGTCGGTTGGCTCCACCGACCCGATGCCTGTCGACTCCGACACGGCCTCCTACGACACCTTCCCCACCAATGTCGCGATCTACAACGACCCGCTTCCTCGAGCCGACGGTTGCGATGCTGTCACCGCCGAAGTGATGGTTGTCGGCCACGGCGGCCTGGCTGACGAGAGCGCCCACGACGCCTCGCGCGCGGCGGCCCACGACTTGTCCGCTCCCCTCCCGGCTAATGCCGACGACGAAGCACTGGAAGCACACCGCCTCGCCCTCCTCGCAGAGGGCCGGAGGCTGGCCTCCGTAAGACGCCTCACTGAGACCTACCAGCGCGAAGCTGACCGCGCCGCCTTCGGCACGCCGGCCCCGGGCAGGCCAAGCCGAGCCGGGCTTGTCAAGCAATGCGGCGCCGTCATCGCCGACACGCTGGGAGTCGACCGCCCGGTCTATGCCACTCCGCTCAAGAACTTGCGTGCCGCCCAGGCGGCTGTAGACGAGTTGGACGGCTTGGAGGCCGAAGACCTCCCCCACATGACCCGGCGCATCCAGCAATTGATTGACGCAGCCGCGCAGCGACACGAAGCCGACGCCCGCCCGGAAAGCCCTCCCCCACGCCGAGAACACGGTGCGACGTCTCGGACACCGACTACGAGCAACACCCGCGCGCGACGCGAGAAGGAGCAGGCTGCGAGCCGCAGCCGGACCCGGATCTCCATCGAGTGAGACGCGGACGGTCATCCCCGAGCCATGGAATGGCGGGGCGACCCGCCTCCGCCCCGTGGAGAGAGATATCCCGCCTCGCCGCCAGTGGCGCACCCGACTCTCAGCGGCCGGCTAGGCCGCCGCGAAGGAATCGGCGAGAACGACGCCCGCCATCGGATCGACCGCCTGGCGCGATCCCTGGCATTGGAAGAAGAAGACGAGGTCGGCCCGCCTTGTTTTGGCCCCCGCATCCGCGACGAGCCCTTTCCCAAAGGGTTCTCGCTCCCAAGAGACACGCCCAAGTACAACGGCTCTGTGAAGCCGGAAGATTGGTTGATCGACTACTCCACGGCGGTTAGCATAGCCAACGGCAACCGGCGCGTTGCCGTGAAGTACGTGCCCCTCATGCTGCAAGGCACGGCGCGGACCTGGCTCAACAGCCTCAAGTCGCGCAGCATCAACAGCTGGCTAGATTTCACAGAAGCCTTCATCCGCAACTTCACCAGCACCTACAAGCGGGCTCCCAAGCCCAGACAACTCTCCTTGTGCGTACAAGGCCCCGCCGAGTCCACTCGCGATTACCTCACGCGTTGGGCCGAGCTCCGCAACTCCTGTGAAGGGGTGCACGAGGTGCAAGCCATAGAATACTTCATAGCCGGATGCCGAGAAGGCACCCTCCTCAAGCACAAGCTCCTCTGCGACGAGCCGGCCACCCTCGACGAGCTTCTGGACATAGCGGACAAGTACGCCACCGCCGACTCCTCGATGAAGACCGAGCTTCGGGTAGACGCGTCTGGAAAGGTACTCAACCCGGTGCCCAAGACGCAGGCTGGGGACTCCGGCCGACTCCCTCACTCGAACGACCACAAGCGCAAGGGCCCCGCGCCGCCTCCCGCCAGTCGGCAAGTGGCAACAGTCGAAGATGCGCCGCCTGAAGAGCGACCGGCGCCCAAGAAGCCCAAGGGCGGCAGGCCGGCTTGGCAGCCCGCTTTCTCCTACGAGCAAACTCTCGACGCCCCTTGCAAGTTCCACAGTGGCGCGAAGCCGTCCAACCACATGACCCGGAAGTGCCATTGGCTCACCCGAATCTCTAAGGGCGAAGGGCTCGTGCCGCCTCCGCCTGCCGGCCCGCCGCCTCCGCCGCCTCCGACCGCTCGGCCCGTAGTCGGAGCCGTGCATGACGAGCTCCCTGACGAGCAAGCAACCTACATCGTCTTTACAAACCAGCCCGAAGACCGGCGCAGCAAACGCCAAGAGCGCCAGGAAGTTAGCGTGGTCGCTGCCAACCCCGCCGGACACATGCATTGGTCAGAAAAGCCCATCAGTTGGAACCGGGCTGACCATCCGGAGGTGATGCCGTCTCCCGGCTCTTATGCCTTGGTCCTGGAAGCCACCCTTGCAACGGACAGACGCGCCGCCCGCTTCTCCCGTGTGTTGATAGACGGCGGGAGCAGCATCAACATCCTGTACCGTGACACCCTGGAAAAGCTAAATGTCAAGACGAAGCAGCTCGTGCCTACTCGGACGGTATTCCATGGCATCGTACCCGGCCTGTCCTGCGCCCCCATTGGCAAGATCAAGATTGATGTGCTTTTTGGGGACAAGGAGCATTTCCGCCGGGAAGCGATTTGGTTTGAAGTGGTGGACCTGGAGAGCCCTTACCATGCATTGCTTGGCCGACCTGCCTTGGCCAAATTCATGGCAGTTCCCCACTATGCATACCTCAAGATGAAGATACCAAGCAGCAAAGGCGTCATCACCGTAGTCGGCAATTACAAGAAGTCCTCTGAGTGCGCAGCAGCCAGCAGCCGGCTAGCCGAGTCCCTTGTAATAGCCGAAGAGAAGAAGATGTTGGACCGAGTCGTGGCCATAGCCGGCAAACAGTCGGCCGTGTCCCCCGACCCCAAGGAGCATGACGCTCAAGGATCTTTCCAGCTGGCCAAGGAGACGAAGAAGATACCTCTTGACCCCGAGCATCCAGAGAGGTTTGCCGTCATCGGGGCAAACCTGAACAGCAAATAGGAAGGCGAGCTCGCCGAATTCCTCCGTGAGAATCGGGACATCTTTGCGTGGTTCCCCAAGGACATGCCGGGTGTTCCGAGGAAATTCGCCGAGCACAAACTACATGTTCAAGAAGACGCAAAGCCAGTCAGGCAACCCCTTCGCCGATTGTCGGAAGAGAAGCGCAGGATTGTAGGGGAGGAGATAGCCCGGCTCTTGGCGGCCGGCTTCATCATGGAAGTTTTCTTTCCAGAGTGGCTCGCCAACCCGGTCCTTGTGCTAAAGAAGAAGAACAAGTGGCGCATGTGTATAGACTACACGAGCCTCAACAAGGCTTGCCCCAAAGATCCTTTTGCCCTGCCAAGGATTGACCAAGTGATAGACTCCACAGCTGGATGCGAGCTGTTGAGTTTTTTGGACGCTTACTCTGGATATCATCAGATAAAGCTAGACCCGGACGACCGCCTGAAGACCGCCTTCATCACGCCATTTGGAGCCTTCTGCTACCTGACTATGACATTCGGCTTGAGAAATGCCGGTGCCACTTTTCAGCGTTGCATGCAGAAGTGCCTCCTCAAGCAACTCGGCAGAAACGCTCACGTATACATGGACGACATCGTGGTGAAGACGGAGAAGCGCGGCACCTTGCTGGGAGACCTCAAGGAAACGTTTGAGAACTTACGCCGGTTCCAAATCAAGCTCAACCCCGAGAAATGCGTGTTCGGAGTGCCAGCCGGCCAGCTCCTAGGCTTCCTGGTCTCCGAACGCGGCATCGAATGCAACCCGGTGAAGATCAAGGCCATCGAGAGAATGGCGATCCCCACCAAGCTTCGAGACATTCAGAAGTTCACCGGGTGCTTAGCCTCCTTGAACCGCTTCATCAGCCGGCTCGAAGAGAAAGCTCTCCCTCTCTACCGCCTCATGAAGAAGAGCACTCACTTCGAGTGGAACGACCAGGTCGACCAAGCTTTTCGCGAGCTGAAGAAGATGCTAGCCACGCCGCCTGTCCTCGCGGCGCGGACTGAGAAAGAGCCCATGCTTCTCTACATCGCTGCAACCAGTCGGGTGGTCAGCACCGTCATCGTAGTCCAGCGCCCAGAAGAAGGCCGAGCCCAGCCGGTCCAGAGGCCGGTGTATTATTTGAGCGAGGTGTTGTCCGCTTCAAAGCAGAACTACCCGCACTACCCAAAGATGTGTTATTGCGTGTACTTCACCGCCAAGAAGCTGAAGCCCTACTTTCAAGAGCATCCCGTCATGGTCGTATGCACTGCCCCGCTAGCCGAGATCATAGGCAGCCGGGACGCATCCGGTCGGGTGGCGAAATGGGCCATCGAGCTGGCCCCGTACACGATCTTCTACCAGCCCCGCACTGCCATCAAGTCCCAAGCACTGGCCGACTTCCTCGTCGACTGGGCCGAGACCCAGTACCTGCCGCCGGCTCCCGACTCCACCCATTGGCGCATGCACTTCGACGGGTCCAAGATGCGCACCGGTTTGGGAGCCGGCGTCGTCCTTACCTCTCCAAAAGGCGCCAAGCTCAGATACACGCTACAGATCCACTCTGCCGCCTCCAACAATGTGTCCGAGTACGAGGCGCTCATACATGGGCTCCGGCTTGCCAAAGAACTTGGCATTCGCCGGATCCTATGTTATGGCGACTCGGACCTGGTAGTCCAGCAATCATCCGGCGACTGGGACGCCAAGGACGCGAATATGGCGAGCTACCGCTTCCTGGTCCAACAACTCAGCGGATACTTTGAAGGATGTGAGTTCCTCCACGTACCGTGAGCCGACAACGAGCCAGCCGATGCCCTGGCTCAAATAGGCTCCACTCGGCAAGCAATTCCAGCCGGCGTCGCTCTCCAACGCCTCCTCAAGCCGTCTATCAAGCCGTCTCCAGAGTCCGATTCCATCTTCGTGCCGCCTGACCCCGATGCGGCCGAGTCCGGCTCGAAGAACCAAGTAGGCGACCCCAAGACTCCCGTAACCGGCCCGGCGACCCCGGCAGCCGGCTCGGGGACTGCCGCACCCGGCTCGGGGACTGCGGTAGCTGGCCCGAGAACTGCACCAACACAACAGCCGGCGGCTGACTCCAGCACCTCACCGCCCCGCCCGCCCACCCTGGTGGCAGTAGCCACATTGGCAGTAGAAGAAGTCGCGGCTCCATCATGGGCTCAGTCCATCCTCAACTTCCTAGTAAACCAAGACCTGCAGGCTAATGAAACAGAAGCAAGACAAGTCCAACGTCGAGCCGGAGCATACACGATCGTCAACAGAGAGCTTGTCAAGCGCAGTGTCACCGGAGTCCTCCAACGGTGCGTCGATCAAGAGAAAGGCATTGCAATCCTCAGAGACATTCACCAAGGAGAATGCGGCCACCATGCGGCCTCAAGATCACTTGTCGCCAAAGCCTTCCGCCATGGTTTCTTCTGGCCAACTGCTTTGGATGATGCCAAAGAATTAGTTAAACATTGCAAGGGGTGCCAACTCTTCAGCTCCAAGCAACACATGCCGGCCTCGGCACTCAAGACCATTCCCCTCACTTGGCCCTTTGCTGTTTGGGGACTGGACATGGTGGGCCCATTCAAGACGGCGCGCGGCGGCATGACGCATTTGCTCGTCGCCGTGGACAAATTCACCAAGTGGATTGAGGCAAAGCCGATCAAGAAGCTGAATGGGCCGACTGCTGTGACATTCATTGCATACATAACAGCACGGTACGGCGTGCCACATAGCATCATGACTGGCAATGGCACGAATTTTGCCAAAGGAGCCTTGGCACGTTTCTGCGCAGCCCAAGGTATCCGGCTGGACTTAGCATCCGTCGCCCACCCGCAGTCAAACGGCCAGGTCGAGCGAGCCAACGGCCTCATCCTCTCCGGCATCAAGCCCCGACTGGTTGTACCTCTGGAGCGCTCAGCCGGCTGTTGGCTTGATGAGCTATCGGCTGTCCTCTGGAGTCTGCGCACTACACCAAACAAGTCAACCGGCTTCACCCCTTTCTTCCTTGTGTATGGTGCTGAGGCAGTCATCCCAACTGTCATCGAATTCGACTCGCCTTGAGTAACCATGTACACGGAAGCGGAGGCCAAGGAAGCACGAGAAGACGGCATAGACCTGCTGGAAGAAAGCCGGCTGTTAGCCCTCAGCCGGTCCGCCATCTACCAGCAGGGTTTGCGCCGCTACCCCAACCGGAAGGTCAGGCCAAGATCCTTCCAAGAGGGTGATCTTGTGCACCGGCTGATCCAGCGAACAGCCGGCCAGCACAAGCTCTCAGCCCCTTGGGAAGGCCCCTTCGTCATCAGCAGAGCTCTAGGCAACGACTCCTACTACCTGATCGATGCACAGAAGCCGAAGGCACGCAAGAGAGACGACTCCGGCAAGGAGTCGGAACGGCCATGGAACGCCAACCTCCTTCGAAGGTTTTACAGTTGAAAGGCAGTATGTATCGCGCTAACTTTTGTATTAAGTACAAGACAATAGGCCCCCCGAGGAGAGCTCGGGGACTGCCATCCCTTATTTATGAATGAAAAGTATCATGCTTATGACCTTGTCGTATCATTTACTTATTCCGTCCGGCACCGAGTTCGACTAGTCGGCTCGGGGACTGGCCGACTGGAGTTATGTTAGAAGTCCTACCCGCAGTCAGACAAGTAGTGTGCCGGCTCTCAAGCCTTCTCTTGCCAAAAGTCACAGTTCGAAGAACCGGCTGTCCGGCTGGCAAGAGTTAAAGGTAGGAACGGGCGCCCACACGAAAAACGGCTAGGGACTAACGGACTAATATAACAAAAGCCGGTTTTTCTCACACCGCCGACTGGCTACCAGAGTAGCCGGCCGGCCGGTTTCCATTCACTTCACTTTAATCCAAGAAAGCTCAAGTACTTGCCTCCCCAAAGAGGGAAGGCGGCAAAGGAAAAAGCCTAAGGATAAAAAAGCATACGCGAATGGAAACCAAACATGCACATGATAATATTTACATAAAAAGACCTCCGAGAGGCCAGCATTCAACATAGTTTGGATACACCCCCAGTGGGTGGAACTGCGAAAACTTAACAAAGATTGTTCAAAGACAACAAAGAAGGAAAGATAAAGACGGCAGGTCAAGCTGGCGGAGCGGCCGACGAGCTAGACTGGTTGGCGGAGACGGTCGTGCCAGCTGAAGGAGCGGCCGGCTGACGAACTTCGGCTTGGTCGCCGCCTCCCGCAGAGGGCGCGCTTCCACGCGCCTCGTTGCTGGAGGCACGGTCGGCCTGAGGTCGGCTGGTTGTTCCACCAGCCGGCTCGACGTCTTCGCCGTCCTCGTCTTCGTCTTCTTCTCCCTCGTCGCTGGAGGCAATCTCCTCCGCCGAGTCCTCGCCCACCGCCGGGTTCAGGCCGAACCATTCCTCCGGCTGAGCAACACCGTCATCATCGATTTCGGGTGCGAAAACGCTGATGTCGGTGCACTCGGCGATCGTTGAAGCTCACTGGGCGATAGCCGGCCTCACCTCCTCCAGCTCCGCGTCGGCCTCCATCTGCCAAGTGCGCAGCTGGTCCAGGCTCAGCCCTGGGTACCAAGCCTGAACAAATTCCAATGCCCGCCCGGCTCCGAGGCGGGCCGCTGACGCTTTCCAAGCCTCGAAGCGACCAACTGCGACTTCTAGCCAGTCGGCAGTTCGGCTTGGGGTTCAGGGGATCGTCTCGCCGGGCCAGAGGGCGGCCAACACTTGCGCCCCAGCACGTTGGAGCCGGCAAAGCATCCGATGAGCCAGCTGCAACCGTGCCTGGACAGCCAGGAGCTGCTCCTCAAGGGTCCGGTTTGCATCCGGCGCAATGTCGGCCCCCGCTTGACGGCGCGCCTCGCGATGGGCCTCAATGCTTTGGGAGGCGAAGGCGGAGTAGCCCGAAAAGTAATCTGCAAGAAACAACAAGCAACAGCTCAAGATAAGTCAAAAAACCCAGGCGGCAAGGGGCAGGAGAAGGGCTAAGAAGGCAACTTACCGTCGATCAAGTCCTCGATCCGGCCGAAGCCTTCGTCCAGGGCTCGCCGGGTCTCAGACCAGCTCGCCGCCTCGGTCTCATACTCCGCCTTCAAGGCGGCTTCGCTTTCCTGCGCCGCCTGTAGGGCCGCTTTGTGGCTCTCCTCTTGGTCGGCCAGCTTCTTGGCTAGGCGATCCCGTTCCTGGACCAAGGCGGCGCACTCGGCCTCCTTGGTATGAAGGGCAGCCTTCGCCTCGCCGAGCTCCTTCCTCAAGTCAGCGTTGGCCCCTGAAGACAAAGAAAAACCAATAAGAAAAGAATCGTCAAGAAAGATCCGACCCGACTGCGCAGCAGTCGGCCCGAATCTCGGGGACTACACCCAGTGGGTGCGCTGACGCGCCCCCACAGGAGATAGACAAAATCGAGTACTTACTTCGGCTGTCGGCCAGGTCGTCGGTCCGCCGGCTCAACTCCCGAGCCTGGGAGTCAAAGGCGGCAGCACGAAGGTTGCGGTATTCCTGAAAGTTTAAAAAAAAGCAAAGTGAGCTGGCCGTCGAGAAAGATCCGACCCGACTGCGCAGCAGTCGGCCCGAATCTCGGGGACTACACCCAGTGAGTGCGCTGACGTGCCCCCACGGAAGAAATTAAGAAAGCAAAGCAGCCAAGAACGAAGGACTCACCCGGATAGTGGCTCGCGTTGATAAGAACTCTTGGTTGAGCTGTTGCAGCAGGGTGGCCTGAGCTTGTAGCCGGCTCCGGACCCCTTGAGCCGCCGCATCCAGCTCGCCAGTCCCCCCGCTGGGAGTCCACTCGGACATGGCGGTGCTGGCCGCCTCCAGATCTTCCGCCGGCTGGCCTGCGCCCGCAACTCGGCGCAACCCCGGCGGAGCGGCGCCTCCTCCTGCGTGCCGGCTCGCCGCTGGCTGCACCTCGAGGCCGGCTCTGTTCTCCGGCTCACCTCCGGCCGGCCCCTCTGGCGCCGCTGATGGTCGGCCGCCTTGGCCCTCTCCGGTTGGCGCCGCTGGCGGCGCTCTACCCGCAAAGGCCACGGGGTCCTCCCCCCTCTCCAACAGTGGCGGGTCTTGGACGATCTCCTCCGCCAAGGGCAATGGGGTGTCGGGGGCTATAGCTCAGAGAGGAATGGCGAGCAGCAGAGGCTGGTTACGCGAGCTTTCCGCCTCCGTCTCCGCGGTAGCCGCCTCCGTCTGGGCCTTGGCCGCCGCGTCGGCCTGCTCCCTCGCCGCCTGGGCGGCCGCCTTCTCCGCCACCTCGCGCTCCTCTCGCGCTTCGCGGGCGTTCCGCTCTGTGGCCTCCCTGAGATCGGCGCGGGGGTCCACACGGCGGGAGCTCGAAGACCCTCCAGCCGGCCCCACGATGGAGCCGCCCGGACCCCGCTTAAGGGAAAGTGGCGCCCTGTCCGGCAAGCGAGAAAAAGCTAATAAGAATATTCGAAGAGAAAGAGAATGATGACAAGCATGCGGCAAGGCAATCGAAGACTTACGCTGAGACCGCCGTAGGCTGCTTCACCGCCTTGCGGAAGCGGGCCGCTTTCGCAGCAGCCTCATCTCGCTTGGTCGCCGCGGCGGAGGCTTTGGACTTCTTCGGCCGATTGCCGAAGAGGCCTAAAGCGGCCCGACGCTTCTGTGCGCCGCCGCCGGCAGTCGGCGCGGTAGACGAGCCCGCGCCCTGATGGTCGGCCGCCGGCTGGCGACGCGGAGCGACTTCAGCTTCAAAATCGTCCGGCCAGTCCTCGAAGCTCGCGGTGAACCTTGAGCCTCCGGGCTCGGCGCTGTCCCCCACCATGGCGTCTTCCATGGCGGCCGCCCCCAAGTCCGGGTCGTCAATGTCGTCCACCGTGCGGTCGGGGGCATACGGGCGTTCGATCCCCGCCACCCCGGCCGGCGGCGCAATTAGAGGGTTCTGCTCAAAAGAACCGACTGGTCAGAAGCCGGCCGTCATGAAGCCGGCCGACGACAAAAAGAAGATAGAGAGAGAAGCTTACCACGGGCGGAGGATTGGCGCGGGAATACGGCACCTTGCCGTATTGCCAGTCCCCGGCGAGCTTGCAGTTGGCGATGTAGTTAACCATGAGCGCCACCTCCGCGTGGGGCATTTCCCATGTGCTCAGACGGCTTGGGTAGAAGCGGCCGCTCATCTGACACATCATATGGGGCCGGCTTTGGAGAGGAAGGATCCGGCGCTCCACGAAGGCGGCCACCAAGTCGGCCCCGCGCAAGCCTTCCGACTGAATCAACACCCGAAGCCGGGAGATGGCGGCGTTCCCGGCCGGAGACAATGACCGGGACCGGAAGCTCCATGAGGGCTGCCTCCCAGCCGGCGGGCCGGCTACGTAAGCCGGCAGGTTGATGTAGTCTCCTTGCTTGGCGACATTCTTCACATAGAAATAAGATCTTTGCCAAAGCTTCACCGACTGGATCAGGGGGATGGGCGGGAACAGGTTGTTCTCGCTCGCCCTCCACATGGCGATGAAGGCTCCGCAGGGGGCGGGCACGCCGGCGATGACCATGCCGAGCTTGCTCTGGAAGAACTCTCCCCAGAGCTCCAGCGTGGGGAGCAGCCCCAAGAAGCCTTCGCAGAGGGAGACGAAGGCCCACAGCGGCATCACCGCATTGGGCGTAAGGTGATGCGGCTGGAGGTTGTAGAACTCCAGGAAGGAGCGCAGAAACCCGCTCGCCGGAAGGCCGAAGTCGCGCAGGCAGTGCGAGCGGAAGACGACCCGCTCGCCCTCCTCCGGCGCCGGCGAGATCTCCTTCGCGGGCGTCAGGCGGACCTGTACGCGGTCGGCGCCGGGCAGGCGCCTGGTCTGGCGAAGGAATTCCACGTGGTCTTCATGGACGTTGGAGCCGTCCCACGAGCTTGACAACGCCATGGGAGCGAGGCGGTGTAGAGACGCGACGGCGCTGAGACGGGAAGCTGCGACGGCAGCGAGAGGAAGAAGATGAGGGTTAGGAGTGGCGGAGCGGGAGGGAGCGTGCGAACCTCTGTCGCTCTCCCTCGTCCCCCTACTTATAGGCTCACGTGGCGGAGCCGAGGAGGCGCGGCGTGGGGAAGCGTGGGGATCGATCGTGCCCACTCCCCACGTCCCGCGATTATCGAGCCTTAACAGCGAAACAAAACTGCCTCGAGAAGGCGAGCGGCCCCTGTGGGCCACGGAAGATCCGCGCCCGGACCAAGGCTCGCGAGTGGCGGGCCCGGGCCTGCGGCGGCGTCCCGTCGCGCGCGTGCGCTCGCAGGATCTCGCCGCCACGTGGCCGCAGGAGGGCCCGTAGTCGGCACGCGGGTTGCCCCCCTCCTCTCGCCTACAAGACGCGGGGCTCTCTAAAGTCGGCGTACACCCGCTAAGCCGGCTCTTCAGGATGGGAAGCTGACCAAGCTTCTCGTCCCCCTGCTCACCTCGGAGCTCGATCAGCTTCGGGGACTACTGTCGGAGTAAATAGCCATGGGTAGCCTAGCCGGCTTCCCCTGGCCCTTCTGAAAAAGTTACGAGCCCGCCTGGCTCTCAAGAATCCAAGACATGGGGCCGCCTTCCCCTAGCTGGCTGCAACCCAGGCCGGCTTTCGGAAGGCGGTCCGACTTTAGCCCTCATGAGAAGGCCGACTCCAAGAAGCCGGCCATGAGAAGGCCGACTCCAAGAAGCTGGCTCCCCATAAAGCGGTCAAGACCGTACCCACAAAGTTTGCACCCACCTAACGGCGGTGCAACGGGGCGTGGCTACAGTAAAGCCTACCACCCCCGAATCCCGGAGCACGCCTGGCATGGTGCACCGTACGGGCTAGGCACGACCCGTCCGGCGCGGCACTGTTGCCATGTTGACCCTGGCATCACCCACGACGGGCCGCCAGCATGGCCCACAGACGGTGGCCCCCTTTGAGCAGAGAGACGCCCGAAGGCGGCCACGCCTCCAACTAGTCGGCCCAAGACGGAGCCGGCTCCCCGCAGCCGACTTGCCGCCTTCCTCGAAGAGGACGCCCCATTAAGCAGACAAGACGCGGTAAGGCTACAGCGATCGCCTGACAGGCGGCGGTACTGTAGCCGCGCCTACCACGATGAAGCTCACGTCAGCAAGATGGAGCCACAGTAACCAGCCGCCGACCAGGCCCTGGACAGTGGGGCCTGCCTGTCGACCAAGGGGCCGGCAGCCGGCGGGACCCACCAGTCGGCGGGCCCCAGCAGCCGGCGCAGAAGCCGGCGAGCACAGTCACAGACGGCTGGGCCCCGTGCCCAGTCGGATTACCGTTGTACCCCCGGGCGGTAGGCCTATATAAACACCCCGGAGCACCCATGCAAAGGGTTCGACCCCTTACTAGTCCTAGACACCCCACAAGGAGAAGAAGCAGGCTTGCCGTTCCCTTCTTCCTCCTCCCACCAAACAGCTCAAGGAGCGTTGTATTGCTACTCGATTCATCTAGTGAACATGCGGAGACCCCGCAGAGCAGCAGTAGGGGTGTTATCTCCACGGAGAGCCCCGAAGCTGGGTAAGATCCGCCGGCGTGCATGTCTTCGCCTTATCCCGTTTCCAGGCACCGGCGATGTCTTACTGGCTCCCACAATGATAAGCCACCCGTTGGCATATGTCGCACCTACCACCCGACATTCACCGTCCTCAAGAAGCTCGCGAATGACATCGTTGTACTCCTCCAGCCCGCGCGCCCGGGCTCCTCATTGCCTGCCACCTTGATCGGCCTCCATGGCTAGAACCTCTTTCAAGCACTGGTGGCCCTGGACCGCCCGCCGACGCCATGAAGAATGTCCACCTGGAGGTCGCGCTCGCCGCGAGGCGCCTCGCCCTATAAGAATTCGTCGACCTACACATCCACATGTACGAGCAAATCATGTACATAGGTATCTACAAGGCAATTGAGGATGCTACGACGTTGGCCTTCCTTGACCGACTGGAAGCCTTGGATGCCTTTGCTGAGAAGCACCTCGACCTCGCCACAAAAGCCGCCGCTCATTAGCCTCCGGTCGGTGACCCGGCGCTCTAAGTTGAGGAGGAGGAGGTCGTGCGTTGATGGATGCATCTTTCTTCTTGCCTCCTGTAACCACCACTGTGATTGCATCATCGTGGCTTTAATTCTTATTGTGCTGTTGCATTATCGGTCCAGTCAATACTGACATATGCAATCCCTTTGCTTGACTATATGCATCACTGTAACTAGTATGCCATCCTTCAATTTATAAGTGCTGCTTACCTTTTCCAGCAACTTCGTGCAACGCATGGGCATCTTGCTAGAAACACTAGAACATGTCGGACCGCATGTGACCAAACCGACGATGCGCCAACCTAGCTACTACGTACCCTGCTTATCTGGCGGAAATAGCCCGCCCTAGCGTTTCCAATCATTATTTCTATCTACCGATTGTGCCAAGGAGTAGAACCAAATGTTACAATTTATACATTTTTCTCTACTCCTACTCCTATAAAAGACTCAGTTGGTGATGGTGGTGTGTCTGCCATCCGTCGTTTCTGACCATTAGATCTGCATCTAACGGTTGAGGTAAGTTGTGGCATTTTTGCAACAATAGCCCACTTCTCTGGTCCAATTTGCAGAAAACCCCTTATTATCTTCCAAACAACCACATCCCTCCCTCACCTCATCAAAACAGCCTGAGAAATATATTTTGAGTGAAAAGTAATATATTAGGAGTATATCAAAACAAGAGTGATTTCTTTCAAGCTTGTGAACAAGTACTACTATTCTACTACTTTGGATCCGTCGCAACGCACGAGCACATTTCCAGTAAAAGGAAAACGCCTGCCGCGCTTACGTCGCACCCCCACACACCCGGGAATCGGGAGTACTCCACGGCCCGTCCGGCACACCACATAGCTAGGGAAGGCGTGTTGCCTAGCATTTTCACTTTCATGTGGGACCACTTTTGAGCAAACCGACTATTGGCAAACCGCACCCCGCCCGCCGCCGGGTTGGAAAACAGAAACGAGGGGAAGATCTAGCTGTAGCATGGAAGCCAAGAAATTTGGTGTCTAATGGGGCTCATTGATAGAGTGTTAGAGCATGGTTAATAGTATAGCCAACTGCTGGCTATAAGCCATTGCTATGTCATATATAGCCCATCTTATAGCCAATATGTACAGTAGTTGATTAGAAGAGTGTACTGCTTTTTTATTATATGGCCCACCTTTCACTCTCACAAAGTGCCTAGGAGCATGTGCTATAGTTGTCTCTTCACCAAGAGCCCGCTTACCTTCTCTCTCCTCTTTTCTTTCCTCCAACTAAGCAAGAATATACTAGTTTATTTCTTATAGCCAGCTGACTCAGCTCTATTGTACTTTCTCTTATTTATTCATAACTAGCAAGATGCCCATGCATTGCACGGAAAATCAAGATGCATTTGTATGAGTAGTTTATGTTGTGGGACAAAAGGATGAACAAGAGTAGGCCTTATTTGCAAATGTGGAGAGGGGTGTGGTATCTTTTTGCAAAATTGCCATAGTTTCCTTCCTATCCGTCAGATATAAATCGGATGGCCTATATTGCAGGATGGCAGGCACACCATCATCACCAACTCTGTTTCTTATAAGAGTAGAGAGTGGAGATTTGGTTACCGCAATGCATGTGTACCTTACTAGTTGGTAGTAGTAAGAAACAAATTCTGGGTTTGGCACAAGATCGTACTGCGGGAGCACCACAAGGCATGCCGCAGGAGTTACATTTCCCTCTCAGGGCCCACGAGACCGAGCTTCAGTGGCTTAGTGCACCGGCCTATGAGTCAATGACATGTGGACCTTAAATGCGGCTGGCCCACATGTCATTCTCATGGTGGTGGCGTGGTTTGCAACTCACTCGTTCGAGATGAACCGGCCGGTGGTGGCGTGGTCGTGGCGAGGGTGCCACAGCTGGGCCTCGAGGCGTAGATGGCCACACTAGCGGGTACTACCTATAGTACAGAAGTACTCCAGCTGAGGATTGATGCCCGGGACGAAATGTGTCACAGCCGCTGGATGAAAAATCGATGGTGCGGGAGTGCAGATCGGAGCACAGGAGCGGAGCAGGCAAACCGCTTCCAATCGGGTCTGGCTGTGATAGAAAGTTGATGGTCGATGCAATTCAGTTGGACCGCATGTCATGCACACAAAGGCAGAGGAGCGGTGGGGCTGAGAGGGATGAGGCGCATGTCGGGGGACGTCATGTCGTGGGTTGGAACGACATCGTGGGAATCGCGTGTGGGTGTGGTAGTGGTAGAAACAAGAAACGTGATGGTCGACGTGGTTCAACTTCCATGGAGAAGCTGTCACGTCTTCTGACACATGCATTGCATACCGCTCACTACAAGGAGCAGTAGTAGAGAAAACTTGTTCCAAAGATACCATTTTTCCGATAAAATTCTCGAGATATCATTAGTTTTTACACATGGGATTACTCCTGCAAGGGTCAATCACAACAGGTGTTTTGTAAAAAAATGCATCTTGATGTTCCCTGCAATGCACGGGCATCTTGCTAGTTATAGAAGAAGCCCACACGGGCATCTTGCTGCAGGGTGTGCCACCGACCCAAACTCAATTTTTTTTCACACGCTTAGGTGCACCGGATGTCGTGCCACACTATAAAATGTAAAAAAGAACAGCTCCAATTTTTTTTAAACATGTTATCTTCAAACCAGCCACACCCGTCCCTCGCCTCATCAAAACAGCCCGAGGAATATATTTTGAGTGAAGCATGATATACTTTTGCTGATATATGTATATCAAAACTAGAGTGTTTATATTTCAAGCCCGTGAACAAGTATTATTATACTACTTTCTATCCATTGCAACGCACGGGCCAGCACATTGGTAGTGGTAGTCTCTATCTCTATCCCTACTCTACTCTTATAAAAAAAACAGAGTTGTTGATGATGGTGTGCCTGCCATCCTGCAGTATAGGCCGTCCGATTTATATTTGAAGGATAGGAAGGAAACTATGGCAATTTTGCAAAAAGATACCCACACCCCTCTCCACATTTGCAAATAAGGCCTTCCCTCGTTCATCCTTTTCTCCCACAAGATAAACTACTCATACAAATGCATCTTGATGTTCTGTGCAACGCACGGGCATCTTGCTAGTAGAGGGGTGTGGGTATTTTTTTGCAAAATTGCCATAGTTTCCTTCCTATCCGTCAGATATAAATCGGATGGCCGATCTCTACTCTTATAAAAACCAGAGTTGGTGATGATGGTGTGCCTGCCATCCTGCAATATAGGCCTCTCTACTCTTATAAAAAGCAGAGTTGGTGATGATGGTGTGCTTGCCATCCTGCAATATAGGCCGTCCGATCTATGTCTAATGGATAGGAAGGAAACTATGACAATTTACCCGCACTCCTCTCCACATTGGCAGATAAGGCCTTCCCTCCATCATTTTCTCTCACAAGATCTTGATGTTCCCTGCAACGCACGGGCATCTTTCTAGTCTCTACTCTTATAAAAAATAGAGTTGGTGATGATGGTGTGCCTGCCATCCTGCAATATAGGTCGTTCGATTTATATCTGGCGGTTAGGAAGAAAACTGTGGCAATTTTGCAAAAAGAAACCTGCACCTCTCTCCACATTTGCAAATAAGGTCTTCCCTCGTTCATCCTTTTCTCTCACAAGATAAACTACTCATACAAATGCATCTTAATGTTCCATGCAACGCACGAGGATGTTTCCTTGGGGGTCTCTCCAGTGTGGCGTGGCCGTAGTTGCAAGTTGACGCCCCTTGAGAAGCCGACATTGCGGGGCACTCGGATTTTGTCCGATCAGTAGGTAAGATGAGTTTGATCATGTAGTAAATGCATTCTAAAGACTACTTCCATGTCCATTTACTAATTCTCCCCCTGCCCACTGTTTCATAGGTTAGGCTCGGTGCAAGTGGAGATTGGCTTGCATATGTACGGGAGGGTACCAACATCAATTTGCACGACATTTACAACGGTGACACCATTCCCGTAGAACCTTCGTCCAACATTGGGATCAGCCATGCACGAAATGATTCCATGCAACGGTCCATTAAATCATTTCGTGCATTTATAGTAAAGAAACAAATCTCGAGTTTGGCATGAGTTCATGCAACGGTAGCACTACAAGGCCTGGCACAGGAGTTACATTTACATCTCGGGGCCCTCGAGTCTGAGCTTCAGCGCCTTATGACACCTGCCTTTGATTCAATAACATGTGGACCCGATAGGTGGCTGGTCCACAAGAGGGGCGGTGGGGCCGAGAGGGGTGAGCCACAGGTCGGGGGACATGTGGTGTCATGGGTTCGAACAACGTCATGGGAATCGTGTGTGGCTGTGTTAGAAACTTGATGCTCGTCGCATTTCAGTTGGCCCACATGTCATGCACACAAAGGCAGAGGGGCGGTGCGGCCGAGGGGGGTGAGGTGCACGTCCGGGGATGTGGTGACATGGGTTGGAGCGGCGTCGTGGGAATCGCGAGTGGCAGTGGATGAAACATGATGGTCGCTGTAGTTGAACTTCCATGGACAAGCTATCATGTCTATGGACACATGCATTGCATACCGATCACTGGAAGGAGTAGTAGAGAAAGCTAGGCGGATAAATAGTTCCTTCTAGTCAAGCGGACCCACAATACTACTTGTTCCAAAGACATGCACACCATCGAAATAGTCCATCTATATCAATATACACAGAGAGGGAATAATTTTTCTTATAAGAGAGGAAACAGTTCATCCATCCATAATGCCCTGCTGCTGGTGCAACATCTTCTTCTTCTTCTCATTTTTTGTGGCAGACGGCTTCGCAATAAGCTCTCTGGACCTTGCAGCTATCTCGAAACTCACACGAGCATCGAGGGCAACATATTTTATCCTCTCGTAAGTCAAGGGATAATTCTCCCATCCATACGACCTTAATGCCAGCGTCTCATCACCCTTCTGAAGATTTTTTCCGAGCAAAAAAATTTGCTACGTCGAATAGGGATGGTGTTGGTTTATCACAATCTTCTACAGGAATTTTTATTTTGGTTTGTACGTCTACGATGCTTTTCAAATCAAGGTTGTATGACTCTAACTTCTGTTTGTCCCCTGCAATGGCTACCCCACAGAAGTATATATCCTCCCGAGACAAGAAATCATGAAGCTCACCTGGTATGGAGGGTGCATGTATTATGTGGTACTCCAAAACATCATCTTCGAGGCACAACTGAAGGGCGGCGCCGCATTGGATCTTCCCAGTGGCACGCTCCGTGTACTCTGCGTCGAGACCGATTACCTTCATCTCCACCTTTGGGAGGGAGTTGGATACATTGTTGATCCACTTCCGAACAACCCTTGGGTGGTCGGTGACTGTGGCAACTATGCTCAACGAGCCTTCGACGAGGACATGTTGAACGCTAAAAACCTGCATCTCGATCTCTTTCGCCATTTGGAACCGCTGGACCGGAGGGCGATGGTTTGGAGAATTAGGATTAGATGGCTAGTCTAACTGAAGAAGATGATTATTTATAGGGGCTTCAGAATTACTCTAGGAGGATGTGAAGAGGTTAAAACAATGTGAATGCAGTGTGGTTTGGATGCAAATGAAGATCAAGGAGTAGTGAAGAAGCCGAGGAAAATCGGTTCCCGATGGAGAAGTAAATGGGAGAAGTGGCCTGCAGGTACTTGATTAGATGGCTAGGTAGACTAAACGAGAAGGCTACGCAGGTAGACTAAGGAGTGGGGCATGTCCCTATACGTGCCCATCCTTCTAGCGCTACATGTTCCACTGGCTAGTTGAGGCCACTCTTTCGAATCATGGTGGCGAGACATTTTGTGATTCCTTTTTATTTCTGCACACCCCCTGACAGGTGGGACCTATGCAAACGGATAAAAGTCCTTCTTCGCGCTTCTGCATGCACGAGAATTTGGTTCTGCTCGCAATATGGATGATACCTGGAGGATGAAGTGAACCCAGAGGCATGCTAGCACGGGAGTACGACTCATGTTCCTACTACTCCAACTAGTAGTAGTAGTACAACTATGGAACACTTGATGGTCAAAATACTATTATTCATCCGGTCCTCACAGTGAAGTGACAAGACCCTGCGCCTGAGGTGACACCAGTCCAGGCGGCGTGTCCGGGTTACCAAAGTCAGCCTCACCTTGTGCATTGTGCAGTCACTATCACCGCCGTTGTATAGAATGCCTCGCCTCGTCTCCCTCTCCCCTAGCACCACTCCATCTCCATCTCCATCTCGCTAGAGATCTTGAGGTCACTCTCATCATCTCATTGTGCCCCCGTGTACCCTCGCCTTGCTCGCCTCCCCCAGTACCACTATTCCCTCACTAGTTGCTCCAGCACCGAGAGCCTCTTCCCCCGTAAATCAAGCCCCCCAAAATCCCACCTTCCAAACTCCAGCATGGCCGAATGCGAACCACGCAGCATCCATATGAGCCGTGACTGGAGCAATCTCCCCAGTGACATCATCGGCCTCTGTTGATCGTGTATGGATATGTTGAGCGCCCTGCAGCTGGCTGCATGCTCGAGGGGCATGCACACGGCCATCGTCGAAGCGAGGCCTAAGCTTTTCAAGACACCATGGTTGCTGCTATCTGGTCTTGCGAGATTTGCGCACCATGATACGGAGGCGTACATGATGCCCCTCGACTTCAATCCGACCTCCATTAGCCGAAACTTCTTTCCAGGTATGTAGTAGGTCGCCATACATCATTTCGCTTGACTTTGATCCAATCACCATCGCCCGAAACTTCTTGCAGGTATGTACTGGGTTGGCAAGAACTCCCACTAGATGGCAGCCGTCAGAGAAGATAGGAAAAAGTTGGTGCTCGTGAACTTCCAAACCTCCCGTGAGATTATCCTTCCTCCCTTGGATGATATAGAGTTTTACCGTCGCGGCCCTGGTCATCTAGATTACATCATCAGTTGGACGCACCTTGTTTTGCAGAAGACTATAATATGCCAGGTGCCCACATGACATGCGGATTACGCAAACTTCAAGCTAATTGCCTTGTTCGACAAGGGACTCATCTATCTTTCCGCCGGTGCCTTCTTTAGCTGGAGACAGCTCAGCTCACAGTGGATCATCGTCAAAGCTGATACACACTTCTGTGATGCCATTGAACACAATGGCATAATCTACGTGATCGACAAAGCAGATGGCACCACGTATTGCTGGGACAGCGCGTGTAAGTATTTTCCATCTGATGTTAATGTAGAAACAAGCATCACACTGTAGGTTTCATCTAACCATACATTAGGGAAGTAAATGTGCATATGGAGAACTCTATATTTGGAAGTAGTGAAATCCTGTAATGCTTACCATGTATACATACCTATGTTCGCCCTTCAGCAATCAATGGCTAGAATAATATGCTCACAAAAAATTTGCCCATGGAACATGAGTATGTAACAATGCATGGTCTGTTAGTTTCCTTGAAGAATTTGTTTGTGAGGACAGAACATGATTACATAACATGCATGACATGGTAGTTTCCTGTGAAGAATGATTGTGAGATAACATGAGTATAACCATACATGGCACTTCTATATTTTCGAACCCAGTATACATTTCCCTGTATTTTCCTCCCAGTTCCAACAGGGACATATCAATGTTGTTTCTTGCATTATCCTACTCATACTCTGAACAATGCTGATCTTACATTAACAATTCCCGTCCTTTTTTATATGATGTAGTGTCCCTACAGTTATTGCCCTTTGTAATCACACCACCTTTGCCAAAAGAGGGAAGCACAACTGGTTCCTCGCTCGATCAGACGACGGTAAAAGACTGATGATCATTCGGACGCATGAGCCAGAAAAGTTATATTGCAAAAAAACCACTGTATGCAAGCACCGTGAAATACGTGGGAAAAGTATCCAGACAGTGGCTATTACGTCTATGAGCAGGATACCAGCTTGTTGGGGCCTTCGGGATTTTTGAGTTGGAGGCAGGTAAACAGCCTTGGTTCACACTCTCTGTTTCTCGGACTCAATTATCCGATTAAGCAGGAGATCACCATTGGCAAGGACCTTGATGGCAGAGAGCCTCTGTTTGCTATGGAAAACTATGTCTACACGGCGAGCCTAGGAGTTCGGGAGCAAACTCTCCTGATTGTCAACGATACAGCCTGCAGCCAAAAGAAGGTGAGAATGACAAAGGCATCTGGATTAACTTTGATCCTTGGATGTGTCGAGTCCGACAGGCAGTGATGTGGTTCAAGCCTTCAGGTTGATAGGTAATTGGGCTGTTGCATCGAAAGGGTGGAGTACTGGTGTCTTCGGAACACTGGTGGCTGAACCGGGGCTACAAATTATGATGGTGTTGGATCATCCCTCTTCGAATGACTTGTTGTCTTTGCTGCTTGTTCTGGATGGGTAGTTCTCTCTCTCTTTTTATGCATATTCCTTGTCATTTGGTCATCCTCGTCTATGTCACTCTTACTATGTAATAGCTGCCTCTATTTAGAATGTCATTCTCGTCTAGATCACGAGAGTCTGAGCGCTGCAGATGGGTGCATTTTGGTGGTGTAGCAAGACTTCTTATGAACTATCATGTCTTGCTGTTTATGTCAGTAGTAGTCACTAGTAAGTGTTTGAATGTTGTATATATCATTGTTTCAAACTGTTTATTGTCTCAAACTGTTGGTGAGCTAAATGAGGGCATCACCATTATCCAGTGTTCAGAGTGTATCTCCTTTTTCAAGTTATAATTTGAGCTTAGTGTATTTTCGATGATGTACACTTGTTTGGGCCAGTGAGGTGTCATTGAATATGGGCCGAGTAGTAATGCGATGCCAAATAGGTCAATTATGACTCTCAGGCTGGGCTCTCAAAAGATCCTCAAAAAAAGGTCAGGATCTCATAAAAAGAAAGAATAGGGACTCTTAGGCCGACATGTGGGCGCCATCGGTGTTTTCGTGTGCTTGCGCGCCAAGAGCATGTAGCGACCCGACCCGAATGGATCAAGTGCTCTGTGCTCCGGTGTCATCCCTGGATCAGTAATCCTGACACCACACAGTACATTGAAGGATTTATAGCAGAGTGGCAATCACACACTTATTACATCGTTGTCTCAAAGAGAACTTATTACAATAAAAATGGCTTAAGGCCATCTAATAACGATAACAGCGGAAGGCTCGGAAGATAGATGGGTCCATCAACTCCAACGGCATCACTGAGTATAGAACCATGACCTAAAAGCACCTTACTCATCGTCTGAAAAGTCTGCAACATGAGAAGTTGCAGCCCGAAAACGGGTCAGCACATGGAATATGCTGGCAATGTAACACATAGAGAGTAATGGAATGAAACAGCTATACTATATGCATATGTGGCTGGTGGAAAGCTCTATGGTTACAGTTTTGCGTAAAGCCAGTTTTTCCCTACTGCAAAGGAATAAATTTATTTAACTATCAGGGTGGTTGTTAAACATCGAGAATGGTTGACAGCATTCCGATCCCAATTAAGTGAACAATTAAAACCCAACAACATTAATTAGAAGTAACGTGATGAGATTCACATGATATTCAAGTACTAGATACTCAAGTTGTCCATAACTGGGGACACGACTAATCATGATTAGTTTGTACACTCTGCAGAGGTTTGCGCACTTTTCCCCACATGACTCGATCGCCTCCCTTTGTTTTCTCGCACTACATGGTGTTTGAGAAACGGATGACCGAGACATAGTCTTTCAGAAGCGCTAGCACCTTACATGTGGGGTAGACCGTACCACCTACAACCCCTACATCTGCTAGTACACCCCGTAAGAGTTCGCACAACTTAGTCAACTATGCCAGAGCCCATAGTAGCATGTGGTTGCACATGGAAGTTTCTAGCATGAATTATCTTATGATCCCTTTGAGCCTGGGTGGCGGTCCAAAATAAAACAGGCAAGTCCTGATAGACATCAGGTGCCTCAATCCACCCAGATGTGTGTTTAAGTGGCCACCTTAGATAAACCATTAAAAATTATCAACTCGCATCTGTCATGGATATCACTCACCCAATCCACGTCTACTAGCATAGCATGGCATAATAAGCAAACGTAGAAGTAACTCCCAAAGGTTTCATAATAATACAGGTGATAGGTACTACCTCATCTACTTCCCATCCCACAATTTAATTAGATCCTAATAATGCAATGTGAGAGAATTGATCTAATGCAATAAAACATGGGTTGTAGAAAAGGTATGATCAAAGTGTTACTTGCCTTGCTGATGATCCGCGAGACCTAGGGTTTCGAAGTAACAAGCGGCGCAATCCGGGTGATCTATCGCAGACAAACAACAAGCATACAATAAGTACTCATCTAATGCACAGGTAAAACTTAAACAAGAGAACGAACCAGAAAGTTCAACTTAAGAACTTCGGTTGCAAAGAAAGAACGAACCGAACAAAGAAACGGAAAACAAACGGCGGAAGAAAACAACTCGGTTCTAGCAAGTTGAAACTAGGTCAAATTTTACTGTAGCAAAGGCTTGTTCAAGTTGATTAGTCGGAACGGCGGTTTCGAAACGAAACTCCAGGCACTTGAATCACCTGATTCCGATAAGCGAGCGGAAAGAAAGACTAGAACGAAGATCGGATCTGAGATCGCGATCGCAGAATAAATCCGACGAAAAGAAAAAGAAGAACGATTAAACGAACGGGCGTCGTTAACTGGGGAAAATCGGTGATCACGTTCGTTGAGACGAACGGTCCGAAAGAAGAACGAAAACTGATCTAGGGTTTTCGGAAAGAAAACCGAAACAAAGAACGAAAGAAAACCGGAACGGTTAAGAAAGAACCGGAACGGTTTAGAAGAAAATCTGAACCGAGGGGAGAAAAAGAGACGCGGCGCGTGACAACCTCGGTGAGGCTCCGGCGAACGGCGGCTATAGGGCGGCGGCGGCTATAGGGCGGCGGCGGCGGGTGAGGGGCGCGGGGTGGGGCGCGGCTAAGGAGGAGAGGGGCTTGGGATTGATGTGAGGAAAGGGGGGGGTTTGGGGTGTATTTATATAGGTGGGGGGGATTACTTGGGGTAGGGGGCAAGCAAAAGAGGGAAAACAAAACAAGGAAATGGGGGCTAACCGGCCTAGAGTCCCTCTGGGACTCGGCCTAGAGCGAGGGAGGCGGCGGCCTGGCGCTGCGCCTGGCGCGCGCGCTAGCTGGGGAGGGGCCGGCTGGCTGGGCCTTTGGCCCGGCTAGCCTTGGTCCTTTTTCTTGACTGGATTCGCGCGCAGAAAAACAAAAGAAAACTAAACTAAATGAACTCCAAAATTACTAAAGTAAATTTTCCCCGACTCCTAAAAATGAGTCGAACAAAATGAACTTTACTCCGGACCTAGAATGCAATTTTTTTGAAAACGCGCATTTTTCCCTATCCAAATAAAAAGCAAACAAACATCGAAAACCAAAATTTGATTTATTCATTAGATCTTCATTTTTCCTAAATTTGGGAAAGTCATATCATTCCCTCTCTTATATTTTTGATATTGGGAAAAATAATTGAAGATGAAATAAATAAATCAAATGATCCTCTTTTCAAAATTTGAGAAAACTCTCAAATATGAAAATAACGAAATCTCCAACTCTCTCCGTGGGTCCTTGAGTTGCGTGAAATTTCTAGGATCAACCAAAATGCATGAAAATATGATATGCATGATGATCTAGTGTATAACATTCCAAATTGCAAATTTGGGATGTTACAAACCTACCCCCCTTAAGATGAATCTCGCCCTCAAGATTCGGGTTGGCTAGAAAATAGGTGAGGGTGGTCCTTGAGAAAATCTTCTTCTCTTTCCCAGGTGGCTTCATCCTCTGAGTGGTGGTTCCACTGAACTTTGCAAAACTTGATAACTTTGTTGCGGGTAACTCTGCTGGCATAATCGAGAATCTTGACTGGCTTCTCCTCATACGTTTAGTCGTCCTTCAACTGAATCGCTTCGAGTGGCACGGTATCTCTTAGTGGTACCTCCGCCATCTCGGCGTGACATTTCTTCAGCTGAGAAACATGGAATACATCATGAACTCCTGACAGCTCCTCGGGTAATTCCAACTTATAAGCGACTTCTCCCATACATTGCAAGATCTTATACGGTCCAACGAAACGCGGTGCTAATTTTCCCTTAACTCCAAAGCGCTTAACTCCTCGAAGTGGGGATACTCGAAGATAAACTCTGTCTCTGGTTTCGTAAACTGTCTCCTTGCGTTTAGAATCTGCGTAGCTCTTCTGCCTGGACTGGGCTACCTTGAGCCTATCGCGAATCAACTTAACTTTCCGTTCAGACTCCTTAATCAAATCTGGTCCAAAGAATTGACGGTCTCCAACTTCGTCCCATGACAACGGTGTCCTGCACCTCCTTCCGTATAAAGCTTCGAAAGGTGCCATCTTCAAACTGGTTTGGTAACTGTTGTTATAAGAAAACTCCGCATACGGCAAGTTATCATCCCAACTAGATCCATAATCTAGCGCACAAGCTCTCAGCATATCTTCCAAAATCTGATTGACTCTCTCGGTCTGTCCATCTGTCTGCGGGTGAAAAGCTGTGCTGAACTCTAGTCTGGTTCCTAAAGTTTCATGCAACTGATTCCAAAACTTTGAGGTAAATTGGGTTCCTCTATCTGATACGATACTCCTGGGAACTCCATGCAAACAAATGATCCTAGTCATGTATATCTTCGCCAACTTAGCACTGGTGTAAGTGGTCTTAACTGGAATGAAATGTGCTACCTTCGTTAAACGATCAACTACTACCCATATCGAGTCATAGCCTGATTTTGTCCTGGGTAGTCCTGTGATAAAATCCATGCCTATCTTATCCCACTTCCAGTCGGGTATCGGCAATGGCTGTAACAATCCTGCTGCCTTCTGATGCTCTGCCTTTACTCTCTGACATACGTCACAAACTGCTACATATGTTGCAATATCCTTCTTCATTCCGGTCCACCAGAATGTTTCCTTCAAATCCAAATACATCTTGGTATTCCCTGGGTGAATCGAATACGGTGAATCATGTGCCTCGTGCAAAATCAACTTCCTGACCTCCGGGTCATTGGGCACGTAAACACGGTCCTCAAACCATAAGGTATCATGCTCATCCTCACGAAATCCCTTTGCTTTTCCTTTGCTCATTCTCTCTTTTATAGAAGCAATCTCCTTGTCAGATTTCTGAGCTTCTCTGATTTTATCCATCAATGTTGACTGAATCTCCAATGTTGCTACATAGCCTCTCGGAACTATTTCCAAACATAGCTCACGAAGGTTTTCTGCTAACTCCTTTGGTACTTCTCCTGTCATTACCATATTGACATGGCTCTTACGGCTCAATGCGTCAGCTACTACATTAGCTTTTCCAGGATGGTAATGCAATCTCATGTCATAATCCTTGATGAGCTCCAACCATCTCCTTTGTCTGAGGTTCAACTCCTTCTGCGTGAAAATGTACTTCAAACTCTTGTGATCCGTGTACACCTCACAATGATTTCCAATGAGGAAATGTCTCCACGTTTTCAATGCATGTACTACGGCTGCTAACTCCAAATCATGCGTGGCATAATTCAATTCATGAGGCTTCAGTTGCCGTGAAGCATAGGAAACAACTCTTCCTTCCTGCATAAGCACTGCTCCAAGTCCTCGACGTGAAGCATCGCAATACACCTCATAATCCTTGGTCTGATCTGGCAAAATCAATACTGGTGAGGTAACCAAGCGTTTCTTCAATTCCTGGAAACTAGCCTCACATTCCTCAGTCCAATTGAACTTAGTATCCTTCTTCAACAATTCAGTCATAGGCTTTGCAATCCTTGAAAAGTTCTCAATGAACCTCCGGTAGTATCCTGCGAGTCCAAGAAAACTCCGGATCTCTCCAACTGTCGTTGGTGATTCCCATTCGGTTACGGTCTCAACCTTTGTGGGGTCAACTGCTATACCTTCTCCGGATATAACATGTCCAAGAAATCCAACTTCCTTTAACCAAAACTCACATTTGCTGAATTTGGCGTATAACTGATGTTCCCTTAGTTTCTCCAAAACCAAACGCAAATGTTCCTTATGCTCCTCTTCATTCTTTGAATAAACCAGGATGTCATCAATGAACACTACGACGAACTTATCCAAAAACTCCATAAACACTTTGTTCATCAGGTTCATAAAATAGGCAGGTGCGTTAGTCAATCCAAATGGCATAACGGTATACTCATACAGTCCATATCTTGTGGTGAATGCTGTCTTAGGTATGTCCTGCTCTCGAATCTTCAATTGATGGTACCCTAATCGCAAATCGATCTTGGAAAACACTTTAGCTCCTTGCAAACGATCAAACAGATCATTAATCATTGGCAGTGGGTACTTATTCTTGATGGTTACTTCATTCAATCCACGGTAATCAACAACCATCCTTAATGATCCATCCTTCTTTTCCACTAGAAGTACGGGTGATCCCCATGGCGAAGAACTTGGGCGAATGTAACCTTTATCCAATAACTCCTTAATCTAATTCTTAATTTCCACCAAATCCTTTGCTGGCATCCGGTATGGTTGCTTCAATATTGGGCCTGTACCTGGCAATAACTCAATCAAAAACTCAATGTCTCTATCCGGTGGCATGCCTGGCAATTCCTCAGGAAATACATCAGGAAAATCCTTTACCACTGGTACTTCTTCTTGCACAACTCCTGTTAAAGAATTTACTTGTGTCCTGTTTGGCACATGCCAGGATACATACTTGATCCTTCTTCCTTCTGGTGTGGTAAGCAAAATTGACTTACTAGCGCAATCGATGTTTCCTCCATACATCGACAGCCAATCCATACCAAGAATCACATCCAGACTTTGGGATTCCAGAATAATTAAATCCGTTGGGAAAACATGCCTTCCTATACTTAATGGCACTTGGAAACATCCTTGTCTGGCCATGTATTCTGCTCCTGGCGAGCTTACTAGCATAGGCGTTTTAAGAATCCTAGTGGGCAGGCTATACTTTTCCACAAATCCCCTTGATATGTATGAATGCGATGCACCAGTATCAAAAAGAACGAGTGCGGTAAATGTCTTAACCAAAAACTTACCGATTACTGCATCAGGCTGATCTTCAACCTCCTCCACATTAACGTGGTTCACCTGTCCTCTATTGAAAGGGTCCTGCTTCTTCCCAGAGCTTCCATTGCCATTTCCATTCTGGCCTTCAGGACATTGATTGGCATAATGTCCGGTCTTGGAACACTTGAAATAGGTGACTTGACTCAGGTCTCTCTTGGTTGGGGTCGATGGGGTGGTCCGGTTCTGGCCGTTGCTTCCACCATTCCCATTACCATTCTTGTGGCCGTTATGGTTGTGCGAACTACCTCCTCCATGGGTATGTTGAAACTGAAATCCCGGTTTAGGGGTAAAACGGGGCTTCTGCTGGGCTCCAGAGTTATACTTCCCCTGTCCATACTTCCTCTTACGGTTCTCAATCTGCTGTTGCTTTCCTTCAATCATGATGGCACGATCTACCAACTCCTGGTAGTTGTTGAAACGCGCTACCATCAACTTCATGCTTAGTTCATCATTCAGTCCTTCCAGAAACTTCTCCTGCTTAGCTGCATCCGTAGCAACGTCATCTGGGGCATAACGTGCTAACTTGCTGAAGTCGTCAACGTATTGGCCAACTGTCCTTCCTCCTTGGCGTAAGTTGCGAAACTCACGCTTCTTCATGGCCATAGCTCCTGCTGAAACATGGGCAGTGCGGAAAGCTTGCTGAAACTGATCCCATGTGACAGTGTCAACTGGGTAAGTGGCTGTGAAATTCTCCCACCATGCTGCCGCGGGTCCGTCTAGCTGATGTGCGGCAAACTTCACTTTTTCACCATCTATGCATCCTGCAGTGGTCAACTCCCTTCCTATCTTGCGGAGCCAATCGTCTGCTACTATTGGCTCGGTGCTACTAGAAAACACCGGCGGATTCAGCCTAAGGAAACGGGCTAAGTGGTCAACAGGTGGTGGTGGTGGTGGGTTGTTGTTGTTGTTCTGCTGGTTCTGGACTAACATCTGCATCAATTGATTCTGCTGCTGGATCAACTGAGTGAGCTCCGGTGGAAATCCATTGTCACGTCTCGGAGGCATCTGAGGGTTTAGAAAAGATAAGAATAGAGGGGGTCTAAAGAGAAAACACTACCCTTATGCACATGAGCAAATGCACACAAAATCACTTCATTCAATCAAACAAGGGCTTACAATCGGTCTAAAACTATCGCAAAAGTGCTCGACTATAATGTTTACATGGGGGAATACTACTACTATCTGGTGGTCATCTAGAAATTTGAACCGGTGGAAGACTCCATGATATCTGCTCCAGCTTCGTCTTCAAAGTCGGGTTCACTTGGATCCGAATCGGTGTCGTCGATGATGATGTAGTTGTCCGGACATGCGACGTACTCGTCTTCCTCCTTGGATCCTAACTTCCTCTTGAGTTCTTCAATCTCCTGCTTAAGATCGCCATTGTGTCTCGCTAGAGCTACGATCTCGTCCATGTAGTCCTTGCGTGTAGACTTCAGTTCTCCTTCTAGCTCGATGATCCTTGCCTTCGCATTCTTCAACTCTATCATATCATTGCACATCTGGTTCTCGTGGCGTCGAATGTGCTGGTTTAACTCCTGGATGAAAGATGCAATGGATCTATCCTTCTTGGTGCTGACTAACTCCCATTGTTCATCTCGGCGTCCGCAAATCTGGTAGATAGTGTCCTTAAGGTCTTCTTGATAAGCTTCTCCAATGCGTCCCATGGTGATATGAGCTGCCATGCTCCTTCCCAGACTCCAGGTTGGTGCATTGAAAACACTATCTCTGGGCTTCGTGATTGGTGCGAATGTCCTTCCCGGAACGTGATCTTGAATCTTCCAGCGCTCCTCTTCAGGCAGAGTGGCGTTGAAGGTTCCCGTGAAGCTTGGTAATCCAATGTTCAGGTACTTGGTGACTTCCTTCAAGTGAAATCCAAAAGGTGTGCCTTCATCCGGTTGGGCGTACTTGATCTTCGCGTGCGTCATCCTAATAGAGTATAAAAGATGAGGAGTTAGAAAATGAGAAGAGAATGGTGTTCTATGGCTTTAACTTAGTGGTCGTGTCCTACAGTCAGCGTGTGCTCTGATACCATCTTTGTGGCGACCCGACCCGAATGGATCAAGTGCTCTGTGCTCCGGTGTCATCCCTGGATCAGTAATGCTGACACCACACAGTACATCGAAGGATTTATAGCAGAGTGGCAATCACACACTTATTAATTACATCGTTGTCTCAAAGAGAACTTATTACAAATATGGCTTAAGGCCATCTAATAACGATAACAGCGGAAGACTCGGAAGATAAATGGTCCATCAACTCCAACGGCATCACTGAGTATAGAACCACGACCTAAAAGCACCTTAACTCGTCGTCTGAAAAGTCTGCAACATAAACGTTGCAGCCCGAAACGGGTCAGCACATGGAATATGCTGGCAATGTAACACATAGAGAGTAATGGAATGAAACAGCTATACTATATGCATATATGGCTGGTGGAAAGCTCTATGGTTACAGTTTTGCGTAAAGCCAATTTTTCCCTACTGCAAAGCAAAGGAATAAATTTATTTAACTATCAGGGTGGTTGTTAAACATCGAGAATGGTTGACAGCATTCCGATCCCAATTAAGTGAACAATTAAAACCCAACAACATTAATTAGAAGTAACGTGATGAGATTCACATGATATTCAAGTACTAGATACTCAAGTTGTCCATAACTGGGGACACGACTAATCATGATTAGTTTGTACACTCTGCAGAGGTTTGCGCACTTTTCCCCACATGACTCGATCGCCTCCCTTTGTTTTCTCGCACTACATGGTGTTTGAGAAACGGATGACCGAGACATAGTCTTTCAGAAGTGCTAGCACCTTACATGTGGGGTACACCGTACCACCTACAACCCCTACATCTGCTAGTCCACCCCGTAAGAGTTCGCACAACTTAGTCAACTATGCCAGAGCCCATAGTAGCATGTGACTGCACACGGAAGTTTCTAGCATGAATTATCTTATGATCCCTTTGAGCCTGGGTGGCGGTCCAAAATAAAACAGGCAAGTCCTGATAGACATCAGGTGCCTCAATCCACCCAGATGTGTGTTTACGTGGCCACCTTAGATAAACCATTAAAAATTATCAACTCACATCTGTCATGGATATCAGTCACCCAATCCACGTCTACTAGCATAGCATGGCATAATAAGCAAACATAGAAGTAACTCCCAAAGGTTTCATAATAATACAGGTGATAGGTACTACCTCATCTACTTCCCATCCCACAATTTAATTAGATCCTAATCATGCAATGTGAGAGGATTGATCTAATGCAATAAAACATGGGTTGTGGAAAAGGTATGATCAAAGTGTTACTTGCCTTGCTGATGATCCGTGAGACCTAGGGTTTCGAAGTAACAAGCGGCGCAATCCGGGTGATCTATCACAGACAAACAACAAGCATACAATAAGTACTCATCTAATGCACAGGTAAACCTCGAACAAGAGAACGAACCAGAAAGTTCAACTTAAGAACTCCGTTGCAAAGAAAGAATGAACCGAACAAAGAAACCGGAAACAAACGGCGGAAGAAAACAACTCGGTTCTAGCAAGTTGAAACTAGGTCAAATTTTACTGTAGCAAAGGCTTGTTCAAGTTAATTAGTCGGAATGGCGGTTTTGAAACGAAACTCCAGGCGCTTGAATCATCTGATTCCGATAAGCGAGCGGAAAGAAAGACTAGAACGAAGATCGGATCTGAGATCGCGATCGCGGAATAAATCCGACGAAAAGAAAAAGAAGAACGATTAAACGAACGGGCGTCGTTAACCGGGGAAAATCAGTGATCATGTTCGTTGAGACGAACGGTCTGATAGAAGAACGAAAACCGATCTAGGGTTTTCGGAAAAGAAAACCGAAACAAAGAACGAAAGAAAACCGGAATGGTTAAGAAAGAACCGGAACAGTTTAGAAGAAAAACTGAACCGAGGGGAGAAAAAGAGACGCGGCGCGGGACAACCTCGGCGAGGCTCCGGCGAACGGCGGCTATAGGGCGGCGGCGGCGGCTATAGGGCGGCGGCGGCGGGTGAGCGGCGCGGGGTGGGGCGCGGCTAAGGAGGAGAGGGGCTTGGGATTGATGTGAGGAAACGGGGGGGTTTGGTTGTATTTATATAGGTGGGGGGATTACTTGGGGTAGGGGGCAAGCAAAAGAGGGAAAACAAAACAAGGAAAGGGGGGGCTAACCGGCCTAGAGTCCCTCTGGGACTCGGCCTAGAGCGAGGGAGGCGGCGGCCTGGCGCTGCGCCTGGCGCGCGCGCTGGCTGGGGAGGCGGCCGGCTGGCTGGGCCTTTGGCCCGGCTGGCGTTGGTCCTTTTTTTTGACTGGATTCACGCATAGAAAAACAAAACTAAACTAAACTAAACGAACTCCAAAATTACTAAAGTAAATTTTCCCCGACTCCTAAAAATGAGTCGAACAAAATGAACTTTACTCCGGACCTAGAATGCAATTTTTTTTGAAAACGCGCATTTTTCCCTATCCAAATAAAAAGCAAACAAACACCGAAAACCAAAATTTGATTTATTCATTAGATCTTCATTTTTCCTAAATTTGGGAAAGTCATATCGTTCCCTCTCTTATATTTTTGATATTGGGAAAAATAATTGAAGATGAAATAAATAAATCAAATGATCCTCTTTTCAAAATTTGAGAAAACTCTCAAATATGAAAATAACGAAATCTCCAACTCTCTTCGTGGGTCCTTGAGTTGCGTGAAATTTCTAGGATCAACCAAAATGCATGAAAATATGATATGCATGATGATCTAGTGTATAACATTCCAAATTGCAAATTTGGGATGTTACAGAGCATATTGGCGCGTGTTCAAAATTCATCCTACCTTTTCATCCCCAATCTCCCGCCCCTCCCCCACCTCTGGAATCTCGATTCCTACTCCAGTTCCCCCAAATCCCCCCCATGTACTCCCTGTACTCAAGTGCACTATCATGTCGTCGGTCAACACGGATCTCCGAGCCGAAGATCCTGATGTCTGTCCTGCCTTCGGGCGCTGCGTGTTGTTGCTCAACAGTGGCATGGGGGCACTTGACGACTAGTTTGCCGGCAAAGTGCTGATGGTAACCATCAACGGCGACCGGCCTCCCGTCTCACCGGACGACCTTGTCAAAGCTCTTGGCATTGCGCACGGCATCCAAATAAGTGACTTGCTCATCGAAGTCTGCCCGCCACTGGCTGATTTCTTTGTCAAGTTCCGGACAACTTTCGACTGCAGTCGTGTGTTCGAATCTTCCTGACATTTGTTCTGTGATGGCGCGCTGGTGAGCTTTGATCAGTGGCACCCAGGATGGGGCTTAGTGCCCTCTGATCTTGAGTTTTTAACAAAGCTTACCTTCCACGGCATGCCTCGACGTGCTTGGAACAGTGAGTCCATGAATGAGCTTATCAATGACCTTGGAAGTGAGCTCGTAAGTATGTTTGTTCCTCCAGACAACTGGGCTCTGACGGTTATGGCATGGATGAAGAAGCCGTCCACCATACCGAAGGTGATTGGTGTTGAGATACCGGTGCAGGTATCGGGGTTGTACTATTCTTCGCCACCAAGGCCGCCACGGACCACGTTAGGGATGTACCTATATCGAGTCTTCGTACATGTCGAAGAAGTGGTCAATCCATCAATCGAAGTCCTGCCGCCGCCGCTGGTGCCCAGGTCCGTCGATGACGTCCATTACAGGAGTCAACATCAGACTTTCCCCATGTTGCTCAGAACGATAGATGGCACAGGGCCTACTCCATCACGCGGCGGAGGCCACTGCTTCTTTGGGAGAAGAGGCAGGGCTGGCTGCCTGGATGTGCTCTAATTTGACGTAACAACTGAATCTTATCAGATATTGTACTAGTTAAATCTGAGCTATAGGTGTGAAGCACTGATGTGCTAGTACATTTGATTGTGTTCTATTTTTTTTACTTGAACTTTTTTTAGAAAGGGTTGTACGTCAACTTAATGTTCTAGCAGAACTTATATATTGTGTTGTCTATCTGTTTTCTTTGCACAGAATTCAAGATATTTCCCCGTCATTGATAAAGATGATGAACCGTTATGTACAAGTTCCTTGGTTTCAACATAGCCCTACCCGTAGCAATCCACTGCTTCCACCCTGATTGTGCCACCTGCGTGAAATTTTTGTGTGCAAGTTCAGTGTGCTATGATGTTCTATATGACTGTGTCAACTATATAAGTTTTTACTGAGCATCATCAATGCATATGGCTGAAAGATGTATTTACGAGCATCGACCGATGGGTTTCTCTCTCTCACACACACACGCACACGCACACACACACACGCACAAGTGGGACCCGTTGAATTATTTCTTCACTTGTGACAGCTTTTAATTAGGTTCCACTGTACTCTAACTTTTTTCTTAAGTTATTAATTGAGCTTAGTGACTTCAAAAAGTTATATAGAAGCCTTGTTTGGGCCTTTCCGGCGTTGCTGAATGTGGGCTGCGTAGCCATGTAAGGTTGTACTGTACTACACAGGCCTTTTTTCAACATCAGCAATGCAACTGGGCCGATAGTTGTACACAATCCGGGTCAACTTATTATTCTCCGTCCGCTGGGCTGCAAATCTTTCCTATGAGGGATGCATTAGGCTTAACAAGAAAATGGGCTTTAACAAATAATAAATGGGATGTAATTATAAAAACTAGGAAGTAGCTATAAAAAATGCACCAAACACATAATTAGTTTATAAAAGATTACTTTTGGATTTTAAAATTTTTAATTTCATTAATTGTTGCGCATGCAATGTTTCGTTGGATTTTTACGTAATACAAATTTATATTGAAATTGTATTTAATCTGACTAGAAATTTCAGGGTAAAAATATTTCGGATCCCATCAAAATGTGGGAAATTTTATTGAATTCTGTTTTGAATGGTTGGTTGAAATTATTAATCATTGTCCTAGCTAGAAAATGGGTTGTACTTTTAACAAACTGTAAATGGGTTGTAGTAAATTCCATTAGAATTCAAAAATGGGCTGTACATTCTTACAAATTGCAAATGGGCTATAAGTTCTCTGCCACACACTTTTGGGCCTACTAAGTTGACACGTGCCCTAAAAAAGTAAGTTGACGCGTATGCAAGGCTTTGTGAACTTATAGTCAACACACGGTTCTAGCAGCAGTGGCCGTTGGATGTCCATCCAACGAATGTCGTGCTTTTTCTTCAATCTCGGGTATTCTAGCTTCGGCCACCCAAAAACTGATTTCTCCCCATGACATCTAGGGCGCACCATTTCGGAGGCTGACCTGTGGGCCTACTAAGTTGACGCGTACCAAGGGCTTTGTCAACTTAGTCAATATAAATGATTCTTGCTGCAGAGATCGTACGATGTCCATCCAATAGCCGTAATGCTTCTTCAACCTCTGGTCTTCTTGCTCCAGCCGCCCAAACCAGCGCCGGTGGGACTGCCTGCTCCCGCTTCCCATGGCCGGCTGTGCTGCCGCACTGGCCGCACTGCCCCACCCTACTCCATTGCTGGCCAGGCCATTCCTCTCCTCACCCACACCTCTTGTTATTTTCTGGCGACGGCAACCGGACCAATAAACCCTCGTACTCCCCACCACATGGGTAACCACTACCGAGTCTTCCCTGGCTCCATGTCGTTCCCTTCCTAGGCCTCATCGTCGTCAACTGCCCTGGTGCTCTTGGCACGTCGTGGTCAATGTGGTCAACAAACAACATCCATCGGACGTGGACTGTATGTGGAGAGGCTGACAGCTAGGTCCATGGCCGCACACAAGGAAATGCCTCCTTATTACGTGAAAAATAATGATTCCTCCACCTGACAGCAAGGACCCACCAGACGGGCCACCGTATTCGTGACAAAAATGTTTCCCCCTTGACTGCTGGACCCAGCAGCTACATCTTCGCACGCAAGGAAGTGCGTCCATATTACGTGCAAGAAAATGATTCGCCCCCCTGACTGCTGGGACCACCAGCTACATCTTCTCACCCAAAGAAGTGCCTAATAGTCGGGACCCGCCTAGTTGAAGCGTATGTAGCGTTGTCATTCTGGTCGCGAACGTGTACGTACATATGATCGGTCTGTCTTTAGGCTGCAGCGATGAACCGTGGCCATGTAAGGAAGGGCACGTATCGTAGTATAGGTGCGCACGTGTCGTAGTAGAGGCGCGCACGTAGCATGTACACGTATGTACAGCGGCCGCGGTGCAAGAAAGAAAATACGGCCACGTACGTACATACGGGCGAGGTCTCGAATGCCTACTCGCGCATACGTACGGCCAGGGCTCGTGTACATGGCTGGGTCAGAACGGAGAAACTGCATCATCGTCGTGTTCATGGGGAGCCAACCGGCTAGGTCGGAACGGAATGCGTCATCGTGTTCATCGGGATCCAACCGGCTTGGATGGAACAACCGATGGAAACGAGGCCTGGCGAACTGCAGAAAGGAGAAAACGGCCTTGTGTTCGACCAGTCACGGTCGAAACGGGATCCTGTTCATCGGGAGGGGTCTGGCGTACCGCAAAACGGAGGAAACGGACTTCTCTTGGACCTCCTATGGTCGAAACGGGGTCCTGTTGATTAGGAGGGGTGTGGCGTACCGCAAAACGGAGGAAACGGACATGTGTTGGAGCGCTACGGTCGAAACGGGGGTCCTGTTCATCGGGAGGGGTGTGGGATGATAACCCACAAGTATAGGGGATCGCAACAGCTTTCGAGGGTAGAGTATTCAACCCAAATTTATTGATTCGACACAAGGGGAGCTAAAGAATATAATCAAGTATTAGTAGCTGAGTTGTCAATTCAACCACACCTGGAAACTTAGTATCTGTAGCAAAGTGTTTAGTAGCACAGTAATATGATAGTGGTGGTAGCAGCAACAAAAGTAAAGACAGCAAAAGTAATTTTTTTGGTATTTTGTAGTGATTGAAACAGTAGCAGCGGGAAAGTAAATAAGCGAGAACCACTATACGGAAAACTCGTAGGCATCGGATCAGTGATGGATAATTATGTTGGATGCGGTTCATCATGTAACAGTCATAACATAAGGTGACACAGAACTAGCTCCAATTCATCAATGTAATGTAGGCATGTATTCCGTATATAGTCATACGTGCTTATGGAAAAGAACTTGCATGACATCTTTTGTCCTACCCTCCCGTGGCAGCGGGGTCTTATTGGAAACTAAGGGATATTAAGGCCTCATTTTAATAGAGAACCGGAACAAAACATTAGCACATAGTGAATACATGAACTCCTCAAACTATGGTCATCACCGGGAGTGGTCCCGATTATTGTCACTTCGGGGTTGCCGGATCATAACACATAGTAGGTGACTATAGACTTGCAAGATAGGATCAAGAACTCACATATATTCATGAAAACATAATAGGTTCAGATCTGAAATCATGGCACTCGGGCCCTAGTCATAAGCATTAAGCATAGCAAAGTCATAGCAACATCAATCTCAGAACATAGTGGATACTAGGGATCAAACCCTAACAAAACTAACTCAATTACATGATAAATCTCATCCAACCCATCACCGTCCAGCAAGCCTACGATGGAATTACTCATGCACGGCGGTGAGCATAATGAAATTGGTGTTGGAGGATGGTTGATGATGATGACGACGATGAATCCCCCTCTCCGAAGCCCCGAACGGACTCCAGATCAGCCCTCCCGAGAGGTTTTAGGGCTTGGAGGCGGCTTTGTATCGTAAAACACGATGATTTCTTCTCTCTGATTTTTTCTCTCCGAAAGCAAATATATAGAGTTGGAGTTGGCGTCGGAGGGCATCCAGGGGGCCCACGAGGTAGGGGGGCGCGCCCTAGGGGGGGCGCCCCCCACCCTCGTGGACAGGGTGTGGGCCCCCTGGTGTTCATCTTTGGCGAGGATTTTTTATTATTTTTTCTAAGATGTTCCGTGGAGTTTCAGGTCATTCCGAGAATATTTGTTTTCTGCACATAAAACAACACCATGGCAATTCTGCTAAAAACAGCGTTAGTCCGGGTTAGTTCCATTCAAATCATACAAGTTAGAGTCCAAAACAAGGGCAAAAGTGTTTGGAAAAGTAGATACGACAGAGATGTATCAACTCCCCCAAGCTTAAACCCTTGCTTGTCCTCAAGCAATTCAGTTCACAAACTGAAAGAAAGAAAGAAAAACTTTTACAAACTCCGTTTGCTCTTGTTGTTGTAACTATGTCAAGCCAGTATTCAAGTTTTGAGCATAGATCATAACTAACCACATTTGCAATAATTCTCAGGTCTCATAATTACTCATATCAATAGCATAATCAACTAGCAAGTCATAATAATAATCTCAGATGACAACACTTTCTCAAAACAATCATAATATGATATAACAAGATGGTATCTCGCTAGCCCTTTCTGAGACCGCAAAACATAAATGCAGAGCACCTTTAAAGATCAAGGACTGACTAGACATTGTAATTCATGTTAAAAGAGATCCAATCATAGTCATACCCAATATAAATTAACAGTGATGAATGCAAATGATAGCTGTGCTCTCCAACTAGTGCTTTTTAATGAGAGGGTGATGACTCAACATAAAAGTAAATGGATAGGCCCTTCGCAGAGGGAAGCAGCGATTTGTAGAGGTGCCAGAGCTCGGTTTTGCAATAAAGATAAATTGTATTTTGAGCGGTATACTTTCATTGTCAACGTAGCAACTAAGAGATGGTGATATCTTCCATGCTAAACACATTATAGGCGGTTCCCAAACAGAATGGTAAAGTTTATACTCCGCTCCACCAACAAGCATCAATCTATGGCTTGCTCGAAACAACGAGTGCCTCCAACATTCATCAGGTCCCAGGGGGAGTTTTGTTTGCAATTAATTTTGATTTAGTTTGCATAAAGCATGGGACTGGGCATCCCGGTGACCAGCCATTTTCTCGTGAGTGAGGAGCAGAGTCCACTCCTCTTGAGAATAACCCGCCTAACACGGAAGATAAGGACAGCCTTGGTTGATACATGAGCTATTCGAGCATACAAAATAGAATGTTTATTTGAAGGTTTAGAGTTTGGCACATACAAATTTACTTGGAACGGCAGGTAGATACCACATATAGGAAGGTATAGTGGAATCATCTCGAATAACTTTGGGGTTTAAGGGATTGGATGCACAAGCAGTATTCCCGCTTAGTACAAGTGAAGGCTAGCAAAACACTGGGAAGCGACCAACTAGAGAGCGACAACAGCCATGTACATGCATTAAAATTAATAAACATTGGATGCAAGCATGAGTAGGATATAATCCACCATGAACATAAATATCGTGAAGGCTATGTTGATTTTGTTTCAACTACATGCGTGAACATGTGCCAAGTCAAGTCACTTAAATCATTCAAAGGAGGATAACACCCCATCATACCACATCATAACCATCTCAATAGCATGTTGGCACGCAAGGTAAACCATTATAACTCATAGCTAATCAAGCATGGCACAAGCAACTATGATCTCTAATTGTCATTGCAAAGATGTTTATTCATAATAAGCTGAATCAAGAACGAGGGGCTCATCATATTTACAAAAACAAAAGAGGTCGAGTTCATACCAGCTTTTCTCATCTCAGTCAGCCCATCATATATCATCATAATTGCCTTTCACTTGCACGATCGAACGATGTGAATAATAATAAGAGTGCACGTGCATTGGACTAAGCTGGAATCTGCGAGCATTCAATAAATAGGAGAAGACAAGGCAATATGGGCTCTTGGTTAAATCAACAATAATGCATATAAGAGCCACTTCAACAATTTAATTATGGTCTTCTCCTACTGACCCCCAAAGAAAAGAAAAGGAATAAAACTATTTACACGGGAAAGCTCCCAACAAGAAAAAGAAGAACGGGAAATATTTTTGGGTTTTCTTTTTAATTATTACTACTACATCAGAAAAATATACTAATACTAATTTTTTTAATTTTCTTAAGGTTTAACAAACACACAAGAAGAAAGTAGGAAAAGGAAAATAAACTAGCATGGATGAAACAATGAAAGAGTATGAGCACCGACATCTAGCAGTGAGTGTGTGTGAGCATAAATGTAATGTCGGTGAGAAATACGTACTCCCCCAAGCTTAGGCTTTTGTCCTAAGTTGGTCTATTGCCAGGGATAGCCTGGCGGATACCCATAGGTGTAGCTAGGGTCGTACTGCGACAAAGAATAGTTGGGATCATACTGATGTGCAACGGTTATCGCCTGTTGAGCTGCAGCGTGGAGTTGAGCTGCCTCCGCTCTCCTCTCATACTCTTCTGCCTCCTCTCTGGTAATAACATATCTTCTTTTTTCTGTGAATCAAAGAAGGTAGGAGCAGGGAGAGTAATACGGAAAACACGTCGTTTATTAAAAATTAAACGATATAAGAGAGGTGATTCAGGCCTCTCGACAAACTGGTGTGAAGCCATAGAGTTATAATCTGAACATGCAGGAGGCAACTCCGTATCACCCTCACGGATGTCTATCTCAAGAAAATGAGCTAAACGGGTTGCATAAATTCCTCCAAAGAAATCTCCATTATGTCTATTATAATGCAACCTACGAGCTACAATGGCTCCCATATGATAAGATTGGTCTCCTGACACAGCACTCCTAAGAATGCTCAGGTCAGGGACACACATGTGACATGCTTCATCCTTAGCATTTATGCATCTACCGATGAAGAGAGCAAAATAATGTATAGCAAGAAAGTGAATGCTCACTATGGTAGCCTGCGTTATATCTCTAGATTCCCCCACAGTTATACTAGCAAGAAAGTTTCTAAATTCAGATTTAGGGGGATCCCTAACACTACCCCATGATGGAAGTTTGCAAGCAGAAGTGAAATCCTCTAAGTCCATGGTATAAGATTTGTCATAGAGATCAAACATGACTGAAGGAGAATTACGCGAAGATGAATACTCAAACCTCCTCACAAAGGAACTTGTGAGATCATGATATGGGGGGCATTTGTTAGCCTCAAAATCCTCAAGACCGGCATTGCGCAAATATGCTTTGAATTCTTCTTTAATTCCCGCACGGTCCATAAAATTTCCCGACAGCCATTTGCAAGGCCGTACTGGAGCGTCTCTTCGTGGATCCTCGTCAGCATCGCGCATAGCAATCCTAGGTCCTTGCTTCTTAAAAGAACCACCTTGGAACATCTTCCTAAGCGTATTGTTTTTCTCTGAAAATTTCTGAAATTTTTAGTAACTTCAAAATAAAAGTTAACCAAACTCAATAATATTGATAGCAACTACTCCTACAAGTGCCTAGGGCCTATATCATGCATCAAAACTACCTTTGACCATATAAATTTGACATGCAAGCTCAAGAACAGGGTCACCTAAGCAGCAAAAACTTGCAAAGAATAAAGAACTAGAACAAAAACTAATTGGACCAATGGAGGAGTCACATACCAAGGAACAATCTCCCCAAGCAGTTTTGCGAGAGGTGCTTTGAGCAAGGAGATCGAAAATCACAGCAAAAGTGGCTGGAACTCGTGCTTGAGTTGGTTTTTCGGGTTTGTGTGAGACAGAGGAAGAAGATGGGTGCTAGGATAAGTGGAGGAGGGCCACCGTGGGCCCACGAGGCAGGGGGCGCGCCCACCACCCTCGTGGCCAGGTGGCAGCTCCTCCCGCGGTAATTTTTGCACAGTAAATCCTCAAATATTCCCGAAAAAATCATATTAAATTGACATGGCATTCTAAGGACTTTTATTTTCGGGATATTTTTATATTGCACGGATAAGTCAGGAAACAGACAAAAAATACTATTTTTACTTTATTTCTACTAATTAACAGAAAGTATAGAGAGGGTACAGAAGTTTGTGCTTCTAGTTTCATCCATCTCATGCTCATCAAAAAGAATCCACTAACAAGGTTGATCAAGTCTTGTTAACAAACTCATTCCGATAATCATGAAACCGGAGAAATTTTGAATAACACTAAGTTAACTCAACGGGGATATGCACATCCCCTATAATAAGTATATCATATTTCTTTTTGATAGTAGGAAGAGGAAATTCAAAACCTCCTATTATAATCGATGGAATTTTTCCAATGGAGTTGATACTATGAACTTGAGGTTGTTTCCTCAAAAAGTGTACCGTATGCTCATTACCATTAACATGAAAAGTGACATTGCCTTTGTTGCAATCAATAACAGCCCCTGCAGTATTAAGAAAAGGTCTTCCAAGAATAATAGACATACTATCATCCTCGGGAATATCAAGAATAACAAAGTCCGTTAAAATAGTAACGTTTGCAACCACAACAGGCACATCCTCACAGATACTGATAGGTATAGCAGTTGATTATCAGCCATTTGCAAAGATATTTCAGTAGGTGTCAGCTTATTCAAGTCAAGTCTACGATATAAAGAGAGAGGCATAACACTAACACCGGCTCCAAGATCACATAAAGCAGTTTTAATATAATTTGTTTTAATGGAGCAAGGTATAGTAGGTACTCCGGGATCTCCAAGTTTCTTTGATATTCCACCCTTAAAAGTATAATTAGCAAGCATGGTGGAAATCTCAGCTTCCGGTATCTTTCTTTTAATAGTAATGATATCCTTCATATATTTAGCATAAGGATTTGTTTTGAGCACATCAGTTAATCGCATACGCAAAAAGATAGGCCTAATCATTTCAGCAAAGCGCTCAAAATCCTCATCATCCTTTTTCTTGGATGGTTTTGGAGGAAAAGGCATGGGTTTCTGAACCCAAGGTTTCCTTTCTTTACCATGTTTCCTAGCAACAAAGTCTCTTTTATCATAACGTTGATTCTTTGATTGTGGGTTATCAAGATCAACAGCAGGTTCAATTTCTACATCATTATCATTACTAGGTTGAGCATCATCATGAACATCATCATTAATATTTTCACTAGGTTCATGTCCCTTACCAGATTGTGTTTCAGCATCAGACATAGATATATCATTTGGATTATCAGGTGGTTCAGCAATAGGTTCACTAGAAGTTTGCACAGTTCTATCATTTTTCTACTTCTTCTTTCTAGAAGAACTAGGAACATCAATATTATTTCTTTGAGAATCTTGCTCGATTCTCTTAGGGTGGCCTTCAAGATACAAAGGTTCCTGAGTCATTCTACCAGTTCTAGTAGCCACTCTAACAGCATAATCATTTTTCTTACTATTCATTTCATCAAGCACTTCTTTTTGAGCCTTAATTACTTGTTCTACTTGAGTGGTAACCATAGAAGCATGTTTGCTAACAAGTTTAAGTTCACCTTTAATATTAGCCATATAATCACCCAAGCGTCTAATCATATAAGCATTTTCTTTTAATTGTCTACCAAAATAAGCATTGAAGTCGTCTTGCTTAAACATAAAGTTATCAAACTCATCCAAGCACTGACTAGCAATTTTAGTAGGAGGGACTTCAGCTTTATCATATCTATAGAGAGAATTTACCTTTACTACCTGTGTCGGGATATCGGGATCAGGAGGTTATTCAATAAATAAAGAATTGAGATCATATGTTTCTTCAACAGGCGGTATATTAAGACCATGTATTTCTTCAATAGGAGGTAAATTCTTAACATCTTCAGCTTTAATACCTTTTTCTTTCATAGATTTGTTTGCCTCTTGCATATCTTCGGGACTGAGAAATAGAACACCTCTCTTCTTCGGAGTTGGTTTAAGAATAGGCTTAGTAATTGGAGCAGGAGTTGGCTCAGGAGCTGGCTCAGGAGGTGCCCAATTATTTTCATTTGTCAACATATTATTCAATAGAATTTCAGCTTCATCCGGTGTTCTTTCCCTGAAAAGAGAACCAGCACAACTATCCAGGTAATCTCTGAAAGCATTGGTTAGTCCATTATAAAAGATATCAAGTATTTCAGGTTTCTTAAGAGGATGATCAGGCAAAGCATTAAGTAATTTGAGAAGCCTCCCCCAAGCTTGTGGGAGACTCTCTTCTTTAATTTGCACAAAGTTGTATATTTCCCTCAAAGCAGCTTTTTCTTATGAGCAGGGAAATATTTAGCAGAGAAGTAATAAATCATATCCTGGGGACTACGCACACAACCAGGATCAAGAGAGTTAAACCATATCTTAGCATCACCCTTTAATGAGAACAGAAATATTTTGAGTATATAAAAGTAACGCGATCTCTCATCATTAGTGAACAGGGCAGCTATATCATTTAACTTAGTAAGATGTGCCACAATAGTTTTAGATTCATAGCCATAAAACGGATCAGATTCAACCAAAGTAATTATATCAGGATCAACAGAGAATTTATAATCCTTATCAGGAACACAAATAGGTGAAGTAGCAAAAGCAGGGTCGGGTTTCATTTTATCTCTAAGTGATTCTTTGTTCCATTTAACTAATAACCTCTTGAGCTCATATCTATCTTTGCAAGCTAAAATAGCGGCAGAAGATTCCATATCAAAAAGATAGCCCTCGGGGATAACAGGCATATTTTCATCATCACTATCATCATCGATATTCAGATTCAATAATTTCTTTTTCTCTAGCTCTAGCAATTTGTTCGTCAAGAAATTCACCAAGGAGCACAGTAGTATCAGGCATAGAAGTAGTTTCATCATAAGTATCATGCATAGCAGAAGTGGCATCATCAATAACATGCGACATATCAGAACGAATAGCAGAAGCAGGTGTAGGTGTCGCTAGTCTACTCATAACAGAAGGTGAATCAAGTGCAGAGCTAGATGGCAGTTCCTTACCTCCCCTCGTAGTTGAGGGATAAATTGTTGTCTTAACGTCTTTCAAGTTCTTCATAGTGTCCAGCAGATATAAATCCCAAGTGACTCAAAGAATAGAGCTATGCTCCCCGGCAACGGCGCCAGAAATTAGTCTTGATAACCCACAAGTATAGGGGATCGCAACAGCTTTCGAGGGTAGAGTATTCAACCCAAATTTATTAATTCGACACAAGGGGAGCCAAAGAATATTCTCAAGTATTAGCAGCTGAGTTGTCAATTCAACCACACCTGGAAACTTAGTATCTGCAGCAAAGTGTTTAGTAGCACAGTAATATGATAGTGGTGGTAGCAGCAACAAAAGTAAAGACAGCAAAAGTAATGTTTTTGGTATTTTGTAGTGATTGTAACAATAGTAGCGGGAAAGTAAATAAGCGAGAACCAGTATATGGAAAACTCATAGGCACCGGATCAGTGATGGATAATTATGCCGGATGCGGTTCATCATGTAACAGTCATAACATAGGGTGACACAGAACTAGCTCCAATTCATCAATGTTGTAACATCCAAAAATTCTAAGTTTTGGAATGTTATATTAAATAAATAACTTTGATTTATTTGTTTGATTGTGAGTGATTGATTGTGTGAAACTGAGTGGAATTTGAAACTTTTTGAAAAGTTGAATGAGAGGGAATGAAATGACTTGCCCAGACTTTCAGTTTGCATTTTTTATTCTCAATGAATTCAAATTTTATTTCACCACAAAACACTAGAGTGAAGAAAATATGACTTCTTCCATTTAAAATGAAAAGGGTTTTGAAAAGATTTGAATTCCTTTTGGACATATTTCAAATTCAGAAGATTTATGCAACTCAATGATTTTCATGAGAGAAGATAAAATGACTTCTTCAAATTGTATGAAATAGAGTTGGAAGTGGTTTGAAATTCAAATTCAAAACCATTTAGGAGTTATTTGACTTTTAATCAAATTATTTTTCTCCTGAAATTAAATAAATGGAAATAAGGGTAAAATGATTCCCTGCAATGGAAAATTAGGAGAAAATAAATTTGAAATCATGTTGGTATTTTACGAATGATTTTTGTTGGGTTTTAATGCAATAGTAGCACTGTTTGGTTTATTATTATTATTTTTGAATTTTATTTGTAGATGAAAATATGTTCATCTTTTAGGATTTCTTTTTATGAACATTTTGATATATATATATGTACTATATAAAAAATATTACAGATTTATCTTATTTTAGTTTTTTTTCCTCTGCCTTATTTCAAAAAAAAGGAAAAGAACCCAGAGCTGGCCAGGCCAACCGGCCCAGCCAGCCACCCGGCGCGGCCCAACAGCGAGCCACAGCCGCAGCCCAGCCGCGCTCTCACCCGAATCCCCTCGCGACCGGTCGCCCGATCGAACTCTTCCCTCTCTCTCTCGCTGACCGGTGGACCCCGCCGTCTTCTTCCTCCTCCGCACGCAACCGACGCAGCAAGATCGCGCCGCCGCTGCCGTATCCCGGAGATCACGGGATCCTTCCCTGATTCGCCCCCTCCACCAAGGAACCCCCCCTATATATACCCCTACTCCTCGTCCGTTTCCGCCCTGAAGCCGCCCCGAACCACTCTCCATCGCCTGCAATCCCTTGCCAGAACCCGAGCGCCGCCGCGCACCATTATCGCCCTAGCTTTCCACTAAGACCACCTCATCGCTGTCCGAACCCACCACCGAAACCCCCTCGCTCGCCCGCACATCCCCGTGCCCTCGCCCTCGCCCAAAACCCATCGGAACACCACCAACGTCGACCACCCGACGCCATCTCCGCCTCGACCTCACCGCCATTCGACTCCGTCGTCTCCAAAGCCGCTACTGACCACCGCCGAGCTCGCCATCCAGCGCCTTGTCGTCTGGTGCTCTTCCCTGACGCGGACAACCACGGGAGCATCACCACCATCGACCACAGCCACTACCGCCGTCGCCGGAGTTCCACCGCCGCCGATGTGAGCTCTCCTTCTCCCCTCCCCGTTCGATCTTAATCTAGCAGTGTAGATTAGATCCCGTGAACAGTTAGGTTTATTTGTTTAGATCGATTTTAGTCGGTCTTTTTCCGGTTTAGTTCCTGGTTTAGTTAGACCGGCCCGATCGGTTTACTCTGTTTAGCTGTAGACCTATATTAGCCTATTAAACGCATGCATGCTGTTTAGTTTCAGCTCGCACACCCCGTAGCGCCCGTTAGTTTTTTTTGTTATTTTCGTTTCTGTTTTAAAATCAGAATAGTTCTGATTTTATATTGCTTATAACTTTTATGTTTTAGATCCAAATTGGTTGATTCTTTTTGCATTAGATTCAAAATTTGTTGAAGTTTCTGCTTGTACCATTGGATTTCAAATTCAGTAGTGTAAATTTGAGTTTAATGAAATTTGTTCAAATCACTATTTTGGTCGTATCTTGAGTTTTATTAAATATTTTTGATTGATTCTTTTTGCTACTGTTTTGTTATTGTTTGGTTTATCTAGTAGAATTTAGTTATTTATTTTAATTTATTTTTAAATTAGATTTTTAGGCAAAACAATACTGTTTTAGTTCTACTTTTGTTTTAACCTTTTCTTTATAGTTTTAATTGTTTTTAAATTATTTCTTTTTGTCACTTTTGACAAATTTAGTTTTGTTTCTTTTATTTAACTGTAGACAATTTTATTCTTATTTTAAAATTTTTTTGTTAATTTTGTTTGGAAACTTATATAGGTCATAGTTAGAGTTTTATAAAAGCTTTTTATTTGTTTCTTTTTGCAAATAAAGTTTTATGAAAAATACTTTCTGTTAACTTAGTTGTTTTACTTTTTATTTTTAGTTGATTTATTAGTTTAGTATTTTCTTTGTTAAGTTTTGCTTAGGACAAAACTATTTTTGTAGTTAAGGCAAAAGGTCTTCCTAGTAGGTTCTTTATAGTTTTCCCCTATTAGTTCTTTCGATGTGCTATTTGTTTTGTGTTGGGTTTTCTTATTAGGTTTTCTTTTGATTGTTAGATTTGCTTGCTAGAATGCTTGCTTATGTGAATGTCATGTTTGTTATTATAAATTTCATCGGAGAGTTGCGAATAGTCCTATCAAGTTAGTTTCGAGAGCGTTGTTATCTTCATTCACTTTGACCATGTTTTTCATACCTATATTTTTATTGCATTTAGTGTCATCCTTGCAACAACTTCTCCAGTAGTGATATTGATTCTTGTAGTTGAGTAGAATGCATGAGGTAGGAACCCACCTCCCTGTTACCAAGCCCGGGACGTATATAGTTTTAATGCTACGCTGTAGTGGACGGGGTTTGGTATGAGTGCTCGGGAGTGGTGTGAGAATGAAGGACTTTACGTCAAAGACGACAACTTCATGATGGCATCTGCAAGGACTGCATCTTCAGGACTCCTCAAGATTTTGAGACTCGAGACAAGAATTCAATACACACTACTGGGTGAAGGACGGTTGACGGGCACCCTGGAGAAACCAGTGGTTGGCGGGGATGCATGGAGAAGCGCCATGACATCTTGCGGAAAGCTTCACCCAGACTCAAAGAGACGGAAGAATACTTCATGCCCGGAAGCTTACCTGTGCAACCGCAAGTCACTATGGGCTCTGGCTTGGTTGACCTTAGTGGTGACTCTGGCTGGGACGGTGCTAGCAGATGTAGAACTACGATAGGATTGGATGAGCACCGGACAGTGGTCAGAGGAACTCTTCGGAAGACCATGTTTCGGTCATCTTGTTCTCAAACACCCTGAAGTGCGAGAACGCAAAAGAGGGATCGAATCTTGCGGGTAAAGTGTACAAACCTCTGCAGAGGGTTAAAACCTAATCGATTAGCCGTGTCCTCGGTTACGAACAATTTGAGCCTCTGGACTTGGATCTATCTCGGAACTCTCAACACCGGACTGATAACTTAATTGTGGGCAACTTATGATGATTTGGGCTATGCGACATCGGTTGGCGGAACCATGTCATGATAGAAAACTCCGTAGTACAGACTCCGGTTAATTCCTTTGATGTAGGGGAAATAAAACCAGCTTTTACGCAAACAAAACTCAGATACAGAGCCACAAAGCCATACTGCATATAGTATAGTTTATCATCTGTTTTTCTCTTATGGTGATCTTGCCGGTACATTCAATGTACTGACCTACACGGCTGCAACGTCTCATGTTGCAGATATGTTCCCTCCGACGAGTAAGAGTTACGTCATAGGGTTACGTTCTACACTCAACCTGCCGATGGAGTTGATGGGACTCCACACCCGATTATTTGTTTCCGCTGAGACTTATGAGCTATATATCAGTTTTACGTTATTTATACATGTGATTGCACTTTGATATATACATTGATGTACTGTGTGTGCCAGCATACCAATCCAGGGATGTCACAGATACACAGAGGCTTGACCGTCTGAGGTCGGGTCGCTACGGATATGGTATCAGAGCACATGTTGACTATAGGACATGACCCTAGAAATCGGAAAGCCCCAGGACATGAAATCTCAAAAATTTATTTTCAAAAAACATCCCTTACTTCTTATATTTTCTGATTTTATAAAATATCCTCTCTTACCTCAAATAGTTAGAATATACCCCTTTTCCCTTTTGACCACATGTAGGATCAATTGAAGCCGCTCCAAGAAGGACAAGATATCGGAGAACCAATGACCATTTCAGAGTAAACAGGATTTGACCATGCATTAGAAGATTTGAAGCTACAACAGTTGAAGACTCCGGAGACTCGAAGAATCTGAAGACTCTAAAGATTTATTTGACTTTTAGAAGACCAAACCCCTGTTATATACTTACGTTAGATGCGACGATTTGTGAGCTGTCATTTGTTTGATGTTTTTCCGACAGCCACAAATAAAGCCCATTTTCAAAACTATTGTTTGTATTGTGTGTATCCCTCCCCACCTCTCTCTTATCTCACCCTAAAACCCTTGGACCCATTGGATGATGACTAAAGTTGGACTGGTATTCTCTGGACCGAAAACCCAGCCGGAGGTAGAGCTATGGATTCAGAACATGGAGAATCACTTCGGGAGCAATTTGGTTTCAAGGAAGAATGAAGTATTGTATGCTCTTCAGTACTTTGAAGGAAGTGCTGCAACATGGTGGCATATGCATCAAGCTATACAGGGATGGAATGGAGCAAGGACTTGGGAAGAATTCAAGAAGACTCTAACAAGATCACGTCTTATCCGGAAGCACCATGATACCCCAAGAAATAAACCTTGTGCCTGCAAGATTTGCGGAGAAATAGGACACACGTAGGAGAAACACAAGGATGGATGCCCTCATTGTGTGGAGAAACACTCAGCTGAGGAATGCCCAACTAGTCAGGTGACTTGTTTCTTGTGTGAAGGAACCACCCACTACCCAGCTCAGTGTCACATTTACCCCACGGTGCAACAAACTATTCAGAAGCAGGAAGAAGGAATGAAAGAAGCCCTCCGAGAAGTTATGAAAGAACCTTTGATTAAGGAAAGTGTTGAAGACCCTGATGGAGAAAGCCTCAACAGATTTTACTCCAATACTTGTTATTCATGTGGAGAAGAAGGAAATTTTTCAAAGTGTTGCACCAAGGAAAGAAAAGAGTATCTGGGATACTTCCCGACAGAAGGAGTGGAGTTTGATCCACAGGGAATAGAACATTCGATCAGAACGAAGAAAACCAGGAAGAGAAAACAAAGACACCCTCAGAACAACCCAATTTCTGCAAAGAGGGACAAGAGTCATATTACCTGTTTTGAATGTAAGGACGTCGGGCATTATGCCAATGATTGTCCCGAAAGGAAGCAAGGAACTCAAGGAGCAGGCACGATCACCAAGAAACCTTGAGACATGCCTGAAGTTATTTGTTTTCGCTGCAAGGAAGCAGGACATTTTGCTAGGGATTGTACAAATCATGAGAAAGCTGGAGCTGAGTAAAGGAGATGTTGATATCAGTAATAAGGGTAGTATGGAAAACACTTTTTCATGAGAATGCGGGGTTGAGTCATGTAATAGATTACTAAGAGATTGTAATAATTCATGACTCAATAAAGTTGATATGTCATATGCTGAAAGGCTTTAAGGAGTTGTTATGTTTTATCTTGGAAATTGATATTCTGGGTGAACATGGAAGAAAATGAGTTGTGATGCATAAACTGGATGTTGGAAATTGAGTTTGAAGTTTTGTTTGGATGATATGAATGTGTACCCAAGGATATATGTACCTTATTCTGAGCACCATTTTTTTTACAACTGCAGATGACGACCCTTTATGAGTCTTTCCTCAAGGGACCGGAAACGATCATGACCCTGACAAGTGATCATGATTACCCAAAAACCCTGAAGGACATGGTGAAGAATATTCACCTTGAAGGAGATGCAGTCTACAAAGGCTACCCCTTCATGCAAAAGGGAGTGGAACTTTGGTATGTGGAGGTACACCTCCACCGTATGAAAGGAGTATGCCCAAAGACGATGGGGCAGTACTTTTTCATCTCACGTGTACCACAAGCAACTTTCTTCGATGCTGTTCATGAAGAAGCCATGGAAGTCATACGCCGGATCGGAGAAATACTTGAAGCAAGACTCCGTTATACTCAGGAATACCTAAGAGAAGTGCATGCAGAGGTGATGGAGGTGAAGCTCAAGGCCACCACGATGAAACAGAAGATTGAAGATTTCAAGGCGCATGTCGCACAATTCCAGTGGGACTGAAGAATCCTCAAGGAGGAAAAAATTAATAAAGTTGGGAGTAATGCCTGACCATACCAAACCATGTGGGTGGCAGCATTTGTAATAAAGTATTTTTTTGGAATTTGTATTTACGAAAAATGGTAAAGGATGTAATAAGAGATTTGATATGACAATAATATGATTTATGGATAAACTAGTACATTTTTTCTGGTGTGGTAGTACTCCGTAAAGCCACCGGATCAAGGAAGAAAGAAATGTGTTATTCATGACGGTCCATAGAAGGGAGCTGGAACAAATAAATTGGAGTTTTGTATGATCGTCACCACAAGGGTATGAAGGAAGAAGTACTATTGGATTTAAAGGAGATGTAATGTTGGAATATGGAATGATAATCCTCGGAAGGATGAGTTAAACTTGTACAAGAGTTGAAGTGGGCCATAACCCACATACCCAGGAGTTAATAAGAAGCAAGCACACTCTTGCTGAAGGAAGATATTTCGGAAGAAAACTCTGAGTTAATCAGCCGACATTTTTAGGAGGATACGAAAACCCGAGGGTTGTGAAGAAACGCTAGATGTCTCGTTCAGCTTGCAGAAACAATGGATTTATTCGAACTCAGTTTGTCAACAAGAGAGATTCTGCAATGCTTGTGAGTATGCCCAAGTGTTAGAATACGTGATTCGATGTCTGCATATGTAGTAATGGTTCAAGTATGGGATGGATTGGGCCCCATACCGGAGACTTCTATCATGAACTATCATATGTTGATGGAAAATCAGAGAGCCTTGAAAACCTTAGAAGAGTGTCGACACATCAAGCCATAAAACCATAGAATGGTAGGATGATGGAACCCTTTACAAGCAACCGATGCCAATCGTGGGATATACGGTGAGATTCAACCCCGGCCATTTTTCCTGCAGGAGAAGCCATAAATTGTTGACCGCCGGGAGGTTCCGATAGTTTCTTACTATTGACGACAGACATGTCATATTCGAAGACCCACTCTTCGGAAGAACCCCACCAGGATTGAGAGGACACAAGATTGTGAGAAAAAGGTCATGCCCTACTGGGAGAGCACCAGTGAAAGAGTTATTCCAGGGAATATGAGAAGAGCGACACTGTCAACCCAAAGGATGGAGTACATGAGTTTTGTTTGAACCATACCCATGCTTTTAAGTGTGGTAGCACACTAGACACTTCCGACCAAAATATTTGCTAGAAGACCCCCAAACCCTAACCTTTTCTTGCTAGCCTCTTTGAATCTCGAGGACGAGATTCATTTTAAGTGTGGTAGGTTTGTAACATCCCAAAATTCTTAATTTTGGAATGTTATATTAAATAAATAACTTTGATTTATTTGTTTGATTGTGAGTGATTGATTGTGTGAAACTGAGTGGAATTTGAAACTTTTTGAAATGTTGAATGAGAGGGAATGAAATGACTTTCCCAGACTTTCACTTTGCATTTTTCATTCTCGATGAATTCAAATTTTATTTCACCACAAAACACTAGAGTGACGAAAATATGACTTCTTCCATTTAAAATGAAAAGGGTTTTGAAAAGATTTGAATTCCTTTTGGACATATTTCAAATTCAGAAGATTTATGCAACTCAATGATTTTCATGAGAGAAGATAAAATGACTTCTTCAAATTATATGAAATAGAGTTGGAAGTGGATTGAAATTCAAATTCAAAACCATTTAGGAGTTATTTGACTTTTAATCAAATTATTTTTCTCCTGAAATTAAATAAATGGAAATAAGGGTAAAATGATTCCCTACAATGGAAAATTAGGAGAAAATAAATTTGAAATCATGTTGGTATTTTACAAATGATTTTTGTTGGGTTTTAATGCAATAGTAGCACTGTTTTGTTTATTATTATTATTTTTGAATTTTATTTGTAGATGAAAATATGTTCATCTTTTAGGATTTCTTTTTCTGAACATTTTGATATATATATGTACTATATAAAAAATATTATAGATTTATCTTATTTTAGGTTTTTTCCTCTGCCTTATTTCAAAAAAAAGGAAAAGAACCCCGGAGCTGGCCGGGCCAACCGGCCCAGCCAGCCACCCGGCGCGGCCCAACAGCGAGCCACAGCCGCAGCCCAGCCACGCTCTCACCTGAATCCCCTCGCGACCGGTCGCCCGATCGAAGTCTTCCCTCTCTCTCTCGCTGACCGGTGGACCCCGCCGTCTTCTTCCTCCTCCGCACGCAATCGCCGCAGCAAGATCGCGCCGCCGCCGCCGCCGTATCCCGGAGATCGCGGGATCCTCCCCCGATTCGCCCCCTCCACCAAGGAACCCCTACCCCTATATATACCCCTACTCCTCGTCCGTTTCCGCCCTGAAGCGGCCCCGAACCCCTCTCCATCGCCTGCAATCCCTCGCCGGAACCCGAGCACCGCCGCGCACCATTATCGCCCTAGCTCTCCACTACGACCACCTCATCGCCGTCCGAACCCACCACCGAAACCCCCTCGCTCGCCAGCACCTCCCCGTGCCCTCGCCCTCGCCCAAAACCCACCGGAACACCACCAACATCGACCACCCGACACCATCAATGCCTCGACCTCACCGCCGTTCGACTCCGTCGTCTCCAAAGCCGCTACCAACCATCGCCGAGCTCGCCATCCAGCGCCTTGTCGTCTGGTGCTCTTCCCCGACGCGGACAACCACGGGAGCATCACCACCATCGACCACAGCCACTACCGCCATCGCCGGAGTTCCATCGCCGCCGATGTGAGCTCTCCTTCTCCCCTCCCCGTTCGATCTTAATCTAACGGTGTAGATTAGATCCCGTGAACAGTTAGGTTTATTTGTTTAGATCGATTTTAGTCGGTCCTTTTCCGGTTTAGTTCCTGGTTTAGTTAGACCGACCCAATCGGTTTACTATGTTTAGCCGTAGACCTATATTAGCCTATTAAACGCATGCGCGCTGTTTAGTTTCAGCTCGCACACCCCGTAGCGCCCATTAGTTTTTTTTGTTATTTTCGTTTCTGTTTTAAAATCAGAATAGTTCTGATTTTATATTGCCTATAACTTTTATGTTTTAGATCCAAATTGATTGATTCTTTTTGCATTAGATTCAAAATTTGTTGAAGTTTCTGTTTGTACCATTGGATTTCAAATTCAGTAGTGTAAATTTGAGTTTGATGAAATTTTTTCAAATCACTATTTTGGTCATATCTTGAGTTTTATTAAATATTTTTGATTGATTCTTTTTGCTACTGTTTTGTTATTGTTTGGTTTATCTAGTAGAATTTAGTTATTTATTTTAATTTATTTTTAAATTAGATTTTTAGGCAAAACAGTATTGTTTTAGTTCTACTTTTGTTTTAACCTTTTCTTTATAGTTTTAATTGTTTTTAAATTATTTCTTTTTGTCACTTTTGATAAATTTAGTTTTGTTTCTGTTATTGAACTGTAGACAATTTTATTCTTATTTTAAAAATTTATTTTGTTAGTTTTGTTTGGAAACTTGTATAGGTCATAGTTAGAGTTTTATAAAAGCTTTTTATTTGTTTCTTTTTGCAAATAAAGTTCTATGAAAAATACTTTCTATTAACTTAGTTGTTTTACTTTTTATTTTCAGTTGATTTATTAGTTTAGTATTTTCTTTGTTAAGTTTTGCTTAGGACAAAACTATTTTTGTAGTTAAGGCAAAAGGTCTTCCTAGTAGGTTCTTTATAGTTTTCACCTATTAGTTCTTTCGATGTGCTATTTGTTTTGTGTTGGGTTTTCTTATTGGGTTTTCTTTTGATTGTTAGATTTGCTTGCTAGAATGCTTGCTTATGTGAATGTCATGTTTGTTATTATAGATTTCATCAGAAAGTTGCGAATAGTCCTATCAAGTTAGTTTCGAGAATGTTGTTATCTTCATCAACCTACCAGGCAAGTTCACTTTGACCAGGTTTTTCATACCTATATTTTTATTGCATTTAGTGTCATCCTTGCAACAACTTCTCCAGTAGTGATATTGATTCTTGTAGTTGAGTAGAATGCATGAGGTAGGAACCCACCTCCCTGTTACCAAGCCCAGGACGTATATAGTTTTAATGCTACGCTGTAGTGGATGGGGTTTGGTATGAGTGCTCGGGAGTGGTGTGAGAATGAAGGACTTTACGTCAAAGACGACAACTTCATGATGGCATCTGCAAGGACTGCATCTTCAGGACTCCTCATGATTTCGAGACTCGAGACAAGAATTCAATACACACTACTGGGTGAAGTACGATTGACGGGCACCCTGGAGAAACCAGTGGTTGGCCGGGATGCATGGAGAAGCGCCATGACATCTTACGGAAAGCTTCACCCAGACTCAAAGAGACGGAAGAATACTTCATGCCTAGAAGCTTACCTGTGCAACCGCAAGTCACTATGGGCTCTGGCTTGGTTGACCTTAGTGGTGACTCTGGCTGGGACGGTGCTAGCAGATGTAGAACTATGGTAGGATTGGATGAGCACCGGACAGTGGTTAGAGGAACTCTTCAGAAGACCATGTTTCGGTCATCTTGTTCTGAAACACCCTGAAGTGTGAGAACGCAAAAGAGGGATCGAATCTTGCGGGTAAAGTGTACAAACCTCTGCAGAGGGTTAAAACCTAATCGATTAGCCATGTCCCCGGTTACGGACAATTTGAGCCTCTGGACTTGGATCTATCTCGGAACTCTCAACACCGGACTGATAACTTAATTATGGGCAACTTATGATGATTTGGGCTATGCGACATCGGTTGGCGGAACCATGTCATGATAGAAAACTCCGTAGTACAGACTCCGGTTAATTCCTTTGATGTAGGGGAAATAAAACCAGCTTTTACGCAAACAAAACTCAGATACAGAGCCACAAAGCCATACTGCATATAGTATAGTTTATCATCTATTTTCTCTTATGGTGATCTTGCCGATACGTTCAATGTACTGACCTACACGGCTGTAACGTCTCATGTTGCAGATATGTTCCCTCCGACGAGTAAGAGTTACGTCATAGGGTTACGGTCTACACTCAACCTGCCGTTGGCGTTGACGGGACTGCACACCCGATTGTTTGTTTCCGCTGAGACTTATGAGGTATATATCAGTTTTACGTTATTTATACATGTGATTGCACTTTGATATATACATTGATGTATTGTGTGTGCCAGGATACCGATCCAGGGATGGCACAGATACATAGAGGCTTGACCATCTGAGGTCGGGTCGCTACAAATGTGATGTAGGCTTGTATTCCGTATATAGTCATACGTGCTTATGGAAAAGAACTTGCATGACATCTTTTGTCCTACCCTCCCGTGGCAGCGGGGTCCTATTGGAAACTAAAGGATATTAAGGCCACCTTTTAATAGAGAACCGGAACAAAGCATTAGCACATAGTGAATACATGAACTCCTCAAACTATGGTCATCACCGGGAGTGGTCCCAATTATTGTCACTTAGGGGTTACCGGATCATAACACATAGTAGGTGACTATAGACTTGCAAGATAGGATCAAGAACTCACATATATTCATGAAAACATAATAGGTTCAGATCTGAAATCATGGCACTCGGGCCCTAGTGACAGGCATTAAGTATAGCAAAGTCATAGCAACATCAATCTCAGAACATAGTGGATACTAGGGATCAAACCCTAACAAAACTAACTCGATTACATGATAAATCTCATCCAACCCATCACCGTCCAGCAAGCCTATGATGGAATTACTCACGCACAGCGGTGAGCATCATGAAATTGGTGATGGAGGATGGTTGATGATGACGACGGCGACGAATCCCCCTCTCTGGAGCCCCAAACGGACTCCAGATCAGCCCTCCCGAGAGGTTTTAGGGCTTGGTGGCGGCTCCGTATCGTAAAACGCGATGATTTCTTCGCTCTGATTTTTTTTCTCTCCGAAAGCAAATATATAGAGTTGGAGTTGGCGTCGGAGGGCATCCAGGGGGGCCACGAGGTAGGGGGCGCGCCCTAGGGGGCGCGCCCCCCACCCTCGTGGACAGGGTGTGGCCCCCCTGGTCTTCATCTTTGGCAAGGATTTTTTTATTTTTTCTAAGATGTTCCGTGGAGTTTCAGGTCATTCCGAGAATATTTGTTTTCTGCACATAAAACAACACCATGGCAATTCTGCTAAAAACAGCGTCAGTCCGGGTTAGTTCCATTCAAATCATACAAGTTAGAGTCCAAAACAAGGGCAAAAGTGTTTGGAAAAGTAGATACGACGGCCGGAGACGTATCATGGGGTACCACAAAACGGGACTCCACGGGATACTATTCATCTCCACCGTCGACTGCCTCCACGGGCTACTGTTCATCCACCATCGACCTCCTCCAGCCTCCACCTGCGACTGTTCATCCACGGGCTCCTATTCATCCAGCCTCCACCGCGCGCTCCTCCACCGGCTACTGTCCAACCAGCCCTCTCCATGGGGTCTTGTTCAACCACCCCTCCATGGGCTACTGTTCATCCAGCCCTCCACCGGCTACTGTTCAACCAGCCCTCTATGGGGTCATCATGTTCATCCAGCCCTTCATGGGGTCCTGTTCATCCACCCCTCCATGGGGTCCTGTTCATCCACCAGCTCGATCAATCGGGGTACTGTTCATCCAGCGACAACACCACGAGGTCCTGTTCATCCAACCCCCCACCGGGAACTGTTCATCCAAACCCCCAACAACACTCAATGTTCATCAAGAGGCGCATCGATCGGCTTCAGTTAGCAGCAGAAGCGAAGGAATCACTCGGGTTCAGTTAACGGCAAGGGATCGATCGCTCGGGTTCAGTAACGTAGCTAGTGCAATTGACCGGGTTCAGTTAGAGCCCAACGCCTCGCTCGGGTTCAGTTAGAGCACAATGCCTTGTGCACATGCGCATACGTACGAAAGAAATGCGCATCACTCGGCCCCCGACCACCCACCGTAACCAGGAACTCCCCCGATATTTTCCTCGCCCTCGCTTCTACCATGGTTTTTCCCGTCATGGACGGCCCAAAGAATTTCATGCAGCTGCATCTCCGGCCCGCCCAGGAAGAAAATCCCATTTTTTGTCATGATTTTTTGTCATAGAAGTAGGATCCCACCACATCTATGATGATACCGGGTTTTGTCACAATTATCGTCATAGAAGTGTCATAAGCATGACAGAAAAAATTCGTTCGACCCAAAATGTCACAGATGTGTCTTTTTTTGTAGTTCCTTTAACGTGCAAGCGAATTGCGCGAAAAAGGAGTGGCCGGCGGGGCCGCTCGTAGCCTGGCTTTGGAGGTTCCTGCAAGTTAGTCGGAGAAAGAGATCATAACACATGGCCGCGCTTGCTGTCATGTCGTTGATCTTTCCGCAAGAAGGTGAAGGCACTGAGGACCGGTGAGGTGATGTGTGCGGGGCATGCCGCGAATTAGAGCTCGATCTCTCAGGTTTATCAGCGCTGCAGGGACGGACCCGAGCACAGACGTCGTGCCAGCAACCCCCGTGGCGGGGTGAGCAAACGGCGGGTTAGCAGAGTGTGGAGGCCGCGAAGGGCGGCGAAGCACCAGACAGGCAGGTGATAATCATAAAGCGGCTCATGGAAGGGTAAGACCATTTCTGATAGATGCAAAGAACGATACATGCCATAGGGACGGACCCACACGACTTGGGGATAATGCGGCCCGAGGGCACCCCCAACTGAATATACCAAAAAATTTCACGTGGCACCGTTGCTGAAGAAGTGTTGAAGTAGCTGGAGACGCATGCTGCAAAAGTCGCTCCTCACGAGTCGTCCAGGTCCTGAACCTCGTGAGATTCTGGAGGCCCGGGGGGCTTGCGAGGATCTAACGCCACCTTCGATAGGATCGCCTGGTGCCTAGACTCATGAGCCACCAGGATGCCCCGCATGTGGCGCTGGTGTGTGGCAGCCCTGTTCAGCAAACTGAAAGGCATGTGCACATAGCTATGAGGGGGGCCACCACAACGACCAACTTGGGACGGCCAGAAGAGTTCCTGAGACATGGCTTTGTTGAGCCCTAGGATGTTGACGCAGATGCGCAGCACGCTGCCCTTGTCAGGGGAGGGAGCCACGCTGGGTGGTGCAGGGCGACGCTCGCCTCACATGGCTCTTGCCTCCTGAAGCTCCTTGGTTGCCTTGATGATGAACTCCTAAGCACCTGGCGCCTTGCGCCCTGCACCCTCCTCATGAAAATGCACGTTGAAGCACGCCTCCACATGGTGCCCGAGTGCCTCCCTCATGACGCTGGCCAGGTTAGAGGCCCTCCAGAGGAGAGCCCCCAAGCCCAGCCTGAGAGGGGCGTTGGGCATGCCTTCCTATGGGAGAGGGGAAGGCGCCCCGTCAGTGGGCGCTGGTCCTGAAGTACGGCCGTCGGTCGCCCCATCCTCCTGAGGTCCTAGGCGGAGTAGCTGCTTCTTCTTCTTAGCGACGGCCTCAGGAGGGTAGACAGCACTCGTCATCTGGGTTCTCGACCGCTGCAGCCTGGTAGGCGTGCTTGAGGGAGCACACCACATCTGTCAGTGTCAAAACCGGCGGATCTCGGGTAGGGGGTCCCGAATTGTGTGTCTAAGGCGGATGGTAACAGGAGGCGGGGGACACGATGTTTACCCAGGTTCGGGCCCTCTGATGGAGGTAATACCCTACTTCCTACTTGATTGATCTTGATGATATGAGTATTACAAGAGTTGATCTACCATGAGATCGTAAAGGCTAAACCCTAGAAGCTAGCCTATGGTATGATTGTTCTTGTCCTACGGACTAAACCCTCCAGTTTATATAGACACCAGAGGGGGCTAGGGTTACACACAGTCGGTTACACGGAAGGAGATCTACATATATGTATTGCCAAGCTTGCCTTCCACGCCAAGGAGAGTCCCACCCGGACACGGGACGAAGTCTTCAATCTTGTATCTTCATAGTCCAACAGTCCGGCCAAAGGATATAGTCCGGCTGTCCAGAGACCCCCTAATCCAGGACTCCCTCAGTAGCCCCTGAACCAGGCTTCAATGACGATGAGTCCGGCGTGCAGATTTGTCTTCGGCATTGCAAGGCGGGTTCTTCCTCCGAATACTCCATAGAAGATTTTGAACACAAGGATAATGTCCCGCTCTGCAAAACAAGTTCCACATACCACCGTAGAGAGAATAATATCTCCACAAATCTAATCTGCTGACACATTTAGCAACGTGACATCATCCCATGGCCTAGTCATTATTCAAACCGTTTTTCTCATCCAGCACTGCACATATCGTGAGGCGGTTTTCTTGACACGTCTTGTCGAAGCAGAGATCGTGTCCCCCTTATTACGGGATTCTCATCAATACGGACGTGGGTAAACCAATCATGCCCATTGGTATGACTCCTCGATTTTAGGCAAGTCCCAAATGGCCACGAGGAGGACGCTTGATATTCACCCTCTTTATAAAGAGGCCAAGGCCTATCCTTTTTTCCCTCTCGTACTCAATCGAATCCTTCCCCCGCCTCAAGTTCCAACACCCAAGGCTCAGGTTAGGCGCTTCGGACCTTCAACCATGTCCGGATCCAACCTTCAAGGTCAGTGGATGCCTTCCTCTGTCACAGAGGAAGACATCAAGAAGCTAAGAGAGGCCTGGTATTTGACCTTCGAAATCTCGCACAAGCTGCCTGCTCGAGGGCAGGTCAATCCCACTCCCGAACCCGGCGAGAGCGTTGTATTCATCTCTCACTTCCTCCTAGGGCTAGGCCTCGCTCTGGATCCCTTTGTTAGGGGGCTCATGTTCTATTATGGGCTGGATTTCCATGACCAGGACTTGGATTCCCTCCTTTACATATCGTCGTTCATCGTCATGTGTGAGGCCTTCTTCCACATTACCCCACACTTCGGCCTGTGGCTCAAGACTTTCAATGTGAAGCCAAAGATTATTGAGGGGCGACACGTAGAGTGCGGAGGTGTTGTAATAAGCAAAAGCGTTGATGTTCCATGGCCAGAGGGTTCCTTCCCAGAGGTGTCCAGCTTATGGCAACGGGAGTGGTTTTATATCACAGCTCCCCGGGGTACCAAGTGGGTGGCCGCCCCTGCCTTTCGCTCGGGCCCCCCACCACAACTAACGTCATGGATCAACAAGGGGCTGGACTGGGGGCCAGTAAATGATGTGCCGATATTGCAGAGTCGCATCCAAGATCTCCTTGAGAGAGATGTCAGCCTGGTCACGATAATGCAAGTCATGCTAGTTCATCGAGTCCCGCCTTGCAAACGTCGACCCCTCCGTATGTGGGAATTCAACCCGGAAGGACCACGAATTATTCAGCACTTCCTCGGCATGACGCTCGAAGAGATGTACAAATTGTTCTTCGGACCACAAATAAAGTGTCTAGACACCACCGAGGATGCGGGTCTGAGCTGTAATCACCCAGATACCCGAGTAAGTAATCCCGTGGCCGAACATGTTGTCTTTTTATTTATCACAACATCATTCTGAAAAGTCGCTCTTTGACCAGGACTGGGTAACAAAGGCGAAGATGATCAGGTGTTCGGCCCCCCTTCCCGAAGGCTCGGCCGATCCAGTACTAGCCAGAATGCTCAAGCCGGCGCCTTATCAGGCGCCCTCAGGGGAAGATAAAGGGGAGAATAAAGATTCAGGCCTCACTCATTATTCATCCAAACCGGGGGAATTAGCGCCTCCGCGCAGGAGGATAACCAGGGAGAAGAATCTGAAATTCCCTGTCGTGTCAAAACTGGCGGATCTCGGGTAGGGGGTCCCGAACTGTGCGTCTAGGCCGGATGGTAACAGGAGGCAAGGGACACGAAGTTTTACCCAGGTTTGGGCCCTCTCGATGGAGGTAAAACCCTACATCCTTCTTGATTAATATTAATGATATGGGTAGTACAAGAGTAGATCTACCACGAGATCAGAGAGGCTAAACCCTAGAAGCTAGCCTATGGTATGATTGTTCTTGTGTATGTTGTCCTACGGACTAAAACCCTCTCCGGTTTATATAGACACCGGAGAGGGTTAGGGTTACACAAAGTCGGTTACAATGGTAGGAGATCTACATATCGTATCGCCAAGCTTGCCTTCCACGCCAAGGAAAGTCCCTTCCGGACATGGGACGAAGTCTTCAATCTTGTATCTTCATAGTCCAGGAGCCCGGCTGAAGGTATAGTCCCGCCATCCGGACACCCCCTAATCCAGGACTCCCTCAGTAGCCCCTGAACCAGGCTTCAATGACGACGAGTCCGGCGCGCAGATTGTCTTTGGCATTGCAAGGCGGGTTCCTCCTGCAAGTACTTCATAGAAGATTTTGAACACAAAGATAGTGTCCGGCTCTGCAAAATAAGTTTCCACATATTGCCATAGAGAGAATAATATTTACACAAATCTAATCTGCTGACGTATTCCGTAGTGTGACACACCACGGCCAAGCCTTTATCTGAGTCGTTTCATTATCCCACCTCAGCGCGTCATGCGAGCCGGTTTCCTTGGCACGCCTTGTTAAAGCAGAGATCGTGTCCCCTTATTCCGAGATTCTCATCAATACGGGCATGGGTAACCCAACCGCGCCATTGATTACGGCACTTGGAGATAAGCGAGTTTTACCAGGCTGGTGGGGACACGTAGTTGCGTCCACCCATATAAGGGGATAAGGATCCACCTTTTCACCTACGCCTTCTTCCTCCCTTGCTTATCCATTCTCGCGCACTCGAGCTCCAGCGCCCAAGTCCGCACTCCCCACCTCAACCTTCTCCAGCCATGTCCGAAGCGGGAGGCAAGTGGATGGTCTCCTCCGTCACGGAGGGACACATCAAAAAACTAAGGAAGGTCGGATACTTGTCTAACGACATTGCGTACCGGCTTCCCGAAAAGGGACAGCTCATGCCCACCCCTAGGCCCCATGAGAGGGTGGTGTTCCTCCCCCATTTCCTCCGCGGACTGGGCTTCCCTCTTCACCCATTTGACCGGGGGCTCATGTTCTACTATGGCCTAGATTTCCACGATCTGGCCCCGAACTTTGTCCTCAACATCTCGGCGTTTATCGTCGTGTGCGAGGCTTTCCTCCGCATCCGCCCCCATTTCAGCCTATGGCTCAAGACTTTCAATGTCAAGCCGAAGGTGGTGCACGGCAACCAGGCGGAGTGTGGAGGTGCCATGGTGGGCAAGATGGCCAACGTCTTATGGCTTGAGGGCTCCTTTGTGGATACCCTGAACGGGTGGCAATCGGGGTGGTTTTACATCACCGAGCCGCGCGACCCCGAATGGGTCACAGCACCCGAGTTTCGATCCGGACCCCCTACGTGGCTCACCTCCTGGAAGGAGACGGGCCTGTCGTGGGGTAAAAAAGGAGAGCTGACCGGACTCCAAACATGCGTCCAAACCCTGGTGGACAAGAAGCTCAAACTTGTCAACGTAGTCCAGGTTATGCTCATCCTCCTGATCCTCCTGTGTCAACAACGGGCTTTCAACCTGTGGGAGTTCGATCCGGCGCGGCACCAAACTCTGAGCAGGCTCTTCGACATGACATACGAAGATGCCTGGAAGGTGCTTTTCAAGGGCGCTGAGGCCCCCGCATCCTCTACCGAGGATCGCGGATTCAGTACACAGCGTCACGCTCATGCGGTAAGCTGTTTTTTCCTTTTACAGGGTATCAGTTTTTCATGGTTTGACTCCATGCGGGATCTAAGATCCCTTACCTTTGACAGGATTGGCAGGTGACATCCGGACAGATCAACTGTCCGGCTCCTTTGCCCGAAGGCCCAGCGGACGCTCGCTTGGCGAAGCTGCTGGTTCCGGCACCCTATGTGGTGCCGGAGAAGAAGGCCGCGAAAAAGGCCACGGGGACTCGAAAGAGTGCCCGGTGCCAGGAGGTGTCGGATCCATCATCCGACGGTTCCGAGGCGCATTCCTCCCGTGAAGACGAGGAGGAAGAAGAAGAGACCTCTCCCCCTCTAGCTGGAGGAGAGAAGAAAAGGAAGGCCGCCCTCTCTTGGGAGGCCGGAGGGTCCAAGAAGGGGGAAACCCTTCCTCCGGACTACTCCACCGACGCCGACGAAGGCGGAGAGAAGTGGCCGCCCAGGGCCAAGCCCCTGGCAAAATCGTAAGTATCCGGATACCAGAGTAATTCATAGTATTCGTTTATTGCACAGCTTTTCCTTATGTCGAATATGTTTATCCAGCCCACCCAAAGACCGGCTCGACGCGTCGTCGAGCGGCTCACTGGACTCGTCGGATGTGAACTCGCTTCCGACGGCTTCCTCCCCCCACCCTACGGACGACACCGAAGTGTTGTCCCAACAGGTTCCAAGCCGGGAGGAGGTGGTCCTGGAGGCGCCGCAAGGCAACCTCCCGGACTCCAGGAGTAAAGGGGATGAAACCCTCCAGGGCTCCAAGTCCGGCTCTAGGCCGGACACCGCTCCGGAACCTTTAAAGGTTCCGGAGTCCGATGGGGGACCTCCTTCCAAGAGGAGCAAGCCCACCGTGCCAGTGACCCCCGTCCAACCGGAGGCGCCAGACAATCTGTTGGAGGCGCTCCAAGGCGCCTCCATCGACGAGGAGCACCGCACCATTATGAGTGCAGTGGTCCAGAAGGTTCAGTCCGCCAAGAGCGGACTGACTGAAGCTTGTACTAGCCTTTTAACAGGCTTTGAGGTAAGTAAAGAATGTGTAAATAATATTACCGCATAGACAGTAGACCCTGATGCTCTGTTTGGCGTTCGGGAATAAAAGTCGAATAGAGGATCAAATAAAATTCACAGGAGTCCAACAAAAAGGAGTCAATATGCGTATGCAGGCCTCTCTGCTTGCGTCCGCCGCACTGACTGCGGAAGTGGACACGCTAAAGCAGAACCTCGAGCGGTCCGAGCAAGAGCTCGGGCGTGCCAAGAAGCAGCTCGAGGACAATGAAGGTAAGAAATACCTTGTTTAAATAAATATAAAAAGGTGCAATTGCAAAAAATGACAGGATTATCGTGGCTATTGCAGGGGCCACGTCTGAGGTGGCGACTCTTAAGCAAGCGCTGGTCGAGGCCGAGAAGAGGGCGGCCACGGAGCGCCCCGAGCAAGAGAAGTATGAGGCCGAGGTTGGCAAAGTACGGCAAGAGCTCCAGGCTCTCATGGAAAAACATGAGAGTTTGGAGCTTGACTCAAAGACGCGAGCGTCCGAGCTCGCGGTGGCTATTGAAAATGCCAAGTCTGCCAAGGCCGAATCCCAGGAGTTGGATGAGGTGAAGAAGATAGTGGCGGGTAAGGCATTCTTTATGCAAAGCAAACACATAAACGTGGGTTACTTGTTACTTACCCGAATCCGGAGCTCTCCAGGAGCGTTCGCAGATCTTCCTTGGAGTGTGTCCGATGCCGCCGCATTCTATCGAGCCGAGGAGGGCAGCTCGACAGAAAAGGTGTTCTGGTCTCAATATGCTGAGGCTGGACACCCCGTGCCCCTGAGCGACCAGCTGAAGCAACTGGTCGAGCTCCACAAGGCGGCCGAACATGCCATGAAGGGCCTCCTAGTTTGGCTGTGGCCTGGAGGGGCTCTACCTGGGAGCTATTTCGGGCTGGTGCGGCGGCTGGTGGAGGCCTGTCCAAGGCTCGAAGTCATCAAGTGCTCCGTCTGCATTGAAGGTGCCCGTAGGGCCCTTGCCCGTGCTAAGGTGCACTGGGGCAAGCTAGATGCTGAGAAGCTTGTGAAGGACGGGCCACCGCCGGGGAAAGAGCATCGCAAGCCCGAGAATTATTATAAGGATGTTCTGAAGGGTGCCTGCCTTGTGCCGGATGAATGTTCTAGGAATGTAATTTTTGAGTGAAACTTGCTCGTTTTGTCCTGTGCGCTGAAAACTTGTTCATATGCGCCAAGCAATGCTGTTAGAATTTAAAATATTACCTTTTGTACGGCTGTTAATCAATTCTGAGAGATGGCAAGTCGTCGGCTTCTGCCCCCAAGCCGCTAGTGCTGGGGTGTTCGGGGATAAACCTGAGCGCTCTTTTTCCCATGTTAGGGTCCTTCGAGGGAGGCGCTCAGCCCAACGAACAAGGCAATCGGACTATAATGCGTGAACACTCTCACTTAGCCATAGAATTCTATAATTTTAAATTTCGGCGAAGCCCCTGGTATTCGGGAGACCGAGTTCGGGGCGCTATCCACGCCTTGGCCGGACAGAGCCGGCTCCTCGCTCTAAGCGGCATAAGTCGTTGGGACTCGAAAAACCTCTCGAACAGCGACCAGCTCTCGCTTCATCATGACAGTCAGTTTTAGCTTTCTCCACTGAGGTGCTCGACCCAGCTCAACTGGGGCACAATCGCAGTGGTTCTCCTAGTGCTACCTTAGCCGATATAGCGGAACGTAAGGCACCAAAACATAGGAGTCGGGCAAACCCAACTATTGACCTAAGACATGATTCAGAGCCAATGCATATAATGCTATAAGTTCGGGGTGCCACACTTGTTAAAGTGTTCGGACTTCTCACACCATATTGAGGGGTACTAAAGCCCCTGGCGTATTTAGGTCGTACCAAAGTGTACGGGTGCAATATGTCGTTAAGGAACATATATATAAAAAAAGAGTAATGCAAAAATAGACAAAAGCTATGCACTATTTATTAAAGAGGGCTGCGATCAAAGCAGAACGATACAAATAATGCGAGAAGCAACAGGTTGGACTATGTAACATGTCTGTTCCAGGGGCAAGCTGAGGAATAGTATGCGAAACAGGTATACTGCTCGTGATAGAGACCACCTGGGAGTTCCGTAGTGCGGCGTGGTTTGTATACTTCCCTGGTTCTTGCATCGTTTGTGCGGAAATTGAACTGCCGAACAGGCCTTCCGAAGAGTGGAGTCCTGAAAGTAAGAGAAAATTAAAAAATCGGCAGCCCCTGGTGCGGTTTAAGCCGTGTTTCGGGCGTGCCGTGATGGTGCCCCTCCCCCTGTACCCACGGTATTTCTAGAGCGTAGTTATGTACGCGAAGTACTGGTATCGCATTTTTGCGAGGGCTGGGGTTGGGGCCGCATTGCTACGCCTACTCGGGTCGTGCCAGGCGGTCTTGTTGTAGGTTACTCCGGGCGCGCTTGACGGTGTCCGGTCGTTTAATGGCCGGACTGGAGAACTGCCTGGAGAGGCTGCTTTGTACTTCTGCTGCAAGGGCCGCCGTGTGCTCCTCCGTTCGTAGGGAGCGTTCGGTGTTTCCATTGACCGTAATTACTCCTCGAGGGCCTGGCATTTTGAGCTTAAGGTATGTGTAGTGTGGTACCGCATTGAACTTGGCGAATGTGGTTCGCCCGAGCAGTGCGTGATAGCCACTGCGGAATGGGACTATGTCGAAGATTAACTCCTCGCTTCAGAAATTATCCGGAGATCCGAAGACCACTTCAACTGTGACTGAGCCTGTACAGTTGGCCTCTACACCTGGTATTACGCCTTTAAAGGTCATTTTGCTGGGCTTAATCCTCGAGGGATCTATGCCCATTTTCCGCACTGTATCCTGGTAAAGCAGGTTCAGGCTGCTGCCGCCGTCCATAAGGACTCTAGTGAGATGAAATTCGTCAATAATTGGGTCTAGAACCAATGCAGCGAATCCGCCATGATGGATGCTAGTGGGATGGTCCCTTCGATCAAAGGTGAACTTTGGGGCGACTAGCTCTACCGCGTATACGTCCCTTAACGCGCGCTTCCGCTCCCTTTTGGGGATGTGGGTTGCGTATATCATGTTCACCATCCGCACTTGTGGGGGAAAACCCTTCTGTCCACTATTGTTTGGCGGCCGGGGCTCCTCGTCATCATCGCTATGCAGCCCCTTGTCTTCATTTTCGGTGTTTAACTTGCCTGCCTGCTTGAACACCCAACAATCCCTGTTGGTATGATTGGCCGGCTTTTCGGGGGGTGCCATGTATCTGGCACAAGCGGTCGAGTATTCGGTCCAGACTGGACAGGCCCCTAGGATTCCTTTTGAATGGCTTTTTCCGCTGACCGGATTTAGAGCCTCTGAATCCGGCATTAACTGTCGTATCCTTAGCATTGTCACCGTTAATGTAGCGCTTCTGCTTGTTGCGACGCGACCTGCCACTACTGTCCCTGGTATCCGAATTACCAGGGTTCTTGGTCATATTGTTGCTACGAGCAAGCCAGTTGTCTTCTCCTGCGCAAGTCATGAGTGTCGTGAGTGCTGCCATAGACTTCGGCTTTTCCTGTCCAAGGTGCCGGGCAAGCCACTCGTCACGGATATTGTGCTTGAAGGCTGCTAGGGCCTCAGCGTCCGGACAGTCGACTATTTGATTTTTCTTTGTTAGGAACCGCATCCAGAATTGCCTGGCCGATTTCTCTGGCTGCTTAATTACGTGACTTAGGTCATCAGCGTCTGGGGGTCGCACATAAGTGCCCTGGAAATTGTTGAGGAATGCGGTTTCCAGGTCCTCCCAACAACTGATTGATCCTGTTGGCAAGATGTTAAGCCAATGCCGAGCTGGTCCTTTAAGCTTGAGTGGGAGGTATTTGATGGCGTGGAAATCATCACCGCGCGCCATGTGGATATGAAGGAGATAATCCTCGATCCATACCGCAGGATCTGTTGTGCCATCATATGATTTGATATTTACGGGTTTGAAACCCTCGGGGATTTGATGATCCATTATTTCGTCTGTGAAGCATAGTGGGTGTGCGGCACCTCTGTACTGGGCTATATCACGACGTAGCTCCAATGAGCTTTGTCTACTATGTTCGGCCCTGACGAGTTAGTGGCCGGCGTGACGGTTACCATCTTGAGCCGTGGGGCGCCCACGCGATCCGTAGATCGATCTTGTCTGCCTTGCCTTGTCCTCCAACATGTCTCGTAAGTCTGGCGCATATTCCCGTGCCTTGGTACGGGGTGCAGCTTGAGTGGGGGGCCAGAGGCCGCTCTGTCGCGGCCACGAGGTGGCCGGTCGGCCGCATCAAGTGCTTCCTCCTCTAATCGGGGTAGCAACCTGCGCTTTGGGTAGCTCTTGGAGGGGCGTTTGAGTTTATGCTCTTCGGCCGCAAGGACTTCAATCCATCTGTCGACTAGGAAATCTTGATCAGCTCTAAGTTGTTGTTGTTGTTTTTTCTTGAGGCTTCTTGCCATGGCCATAAGCCTGCGTTGAAAACGCTCTTGCTCGACGAGATCCTCTAGCATGACGAATTCGTCGTCGTCGAGGCTTGCCTCGTCTTTGGAGGGAGGCATATAATTATCGTCCTCGACCTCTCTGTATGCCGCTCTCTCATGAGGGCTGGTTTCTCCCTCCTCCTATGCTAAATCTTGCTGGAGGGGGTTTTCTTCGGCACTTTCTGGAGTATTATTATCTCCCGTGCTGGAATCACCATATTTGTTTTGGCGGGATTTTGAGCGGCGCCGCTGACGCCGGCGCTTAGGCTGTTTCTTGGAGGGGCCATCCTCCGTTGTTCCATCGCCATCTCCTTCTTTTGGCGTGTCCACCATGTATATGTCATATGACGAGGTGGCTTTCCAGGGCCTGATAGGCGCTGGTTCTTCATCGTCTCCTTCATCGGCGTCCATACCGTGGATGTCTTCGGAGTCGAAGTCGAGCATGTCGGTTAAGTCGTCGACAGTGGCTACAAAGTGGGTGGTGGGTGGGCTTTCAATTTCTTCATCATCCGAATCCCAACCTTGCTGACCATAGTCCGGCCAGGGCTCTCCTGATAAAGAGAGAGACTTCAGTGTCTTTAGAATATCGCTGAAAGGCGAGTGCTGAAAGATGTCCGCGGCAGTAAACTCCATAGTCGGCGCCCAATCAGATTCGATCGGTAGGGGCGCGGAGGGTTCAGAGTCCGGAGAGGAGTCCAGCTCCTTGGAGTCACGAGTGTCGCAGAGTGCGGGGCTGGTGTTCGGTTTGATCGCCGTTGGGATCGCAGCCCCCGAGGCGGCGTCCAACCACCCATCCTCAACCGGCGTAGTTGGCTCCGAATTAAGGGTCGAAGCCAATGCGGGTGCGGCCTCCAGGGCACTGTTCGGCGGCAGAGCTAGATCATGCTCATCGTGACAGTGCGGCGCGCTCGGCAGTGGCTCGAATCCGTCGAAGATCAAGTCCCCGCGGATGTCAGCCATGTAGTTTAAACTTCCAAATCTGACCTGGCGGCCAGGGGCATAGCTTTCAATCTGCTCCAGATGGCCAAGTGAATTGGCCCGCAGTGCGAAGCTGCCGAAGACGAAGATCTGTCCGGGGAGGAAGGTCTTACCCTGGACTGCATCACCATTGATGATCGTAGGAGCCATCAAGCCTGACGGCGACGACACAGAGGAACTCTCAATGAAAGCACCAATGTTGGTGTCAAAACCGGCGGATCTTGGGTAGGGGGTCCCGAACTGTGCGTCTAGGTCGGATGGTAATAGGAGGCAAGGGACATGAAGTTTTACCCAGGTTCGGGCCCTCTCGATGGAGGTAAAACCCTACGTCCTGCTTGATTAATATTGATGATATGGGTAGTACAAGAGTAGATCTACCACGAGATCAGAGAGGCTAAACCCTAGAAGCTAGCCTATGGTATGATTGTTGTTGTGTATGTTGTCCTACGTACTAAAACCCTCTCCGGTTTATATAGACACCGGAGAGGGTTAGGTTACACAAAGTCGGTTACAATGGTAGGAGATCTACATATCGTATCGCCAAGCTTGCCTTCCACGCCAAGGAAAGTCCCTTCCGGACACGGGACGAAGTCTTCAATCTTGTATCTTCATAGTCCAGGAGTCCGGCTGAAGGTATAGTCCGGCCATCCGGACACCCCCTAATCCAGGACTCCCTCATTCCCTCTCCCCAAGGAAGGAAGAGGACCACCTCTGAAGACCCAGAAACAAAGGTTTCCAAACGGGGGAAGAAATCTTCGCCAGAGGGTCCTGCCTCGGAGGGTACTCTTGCCGCACAGTGCCCGCAAGGGGATCAGCCCTCTACCGAGCTATAAGTAAACAAAAAGTACTTAATAGTAAAAATATCCTACATTACTTCTGAAGACAATAACCGAAGCATATATCTTGTAGTTCAGATCGTAGCCCTTCTCGACAGAGTTCGTCTTCGGGGGATCTTCTTCCGGAGATGATAGAGAGCGAAACACCTCCCCATGCCACCCCGCCTCATGAGGTGGCCGACCTTGAAGTGTCGTCGCGGAGGGTTTCTCCTGATCCGCCAAGGCCAGAGGGTAATCCTTCGGCCACCCGAAGTCCTCAGTATTCGGCTCCTAAAGAGATCGACAGAAAGGGTCCGGAACTGTCCGGTGTGCGATCGGACGCACTGAAGGATCTTCTGGAGCAAGCGGCCATCTCAGAAGCGCATCGTACGCTAATGGGTATGGTGATTGAGAGGATTTCATCCGCTGAAAGCGGGTTGCACGAAGCTTTTATGAGTCTGCTAAAAGGCTTTGAGGTATGTGAAATAGTGTATGTTTTTGACAGTACCACACACGTTAGGTGTGCCCTATGCAGATAGTAGCCCCTAAGACTCTGGTTGCCATCGAGAACGGCGGCAAACAGAGGATCTTAGTCCTAGGTAATAATCAGGTCGTCTTCATGTGCAGGTGGCTGAAGGTCCAGTGGCTAGCCGGACTAGTGAGTTTACCGAGCTGAAGCGGCAATTTGATGTGGCAGATGCCGACATCATGCTTGTCAACAAGCGGCTCGACGATGCACAGGGTATGTGATTTCTCTGGTGATCGACACATAGTAAGAGGAGCATGATGCTAGTATCTTTAATATGTTGTGACTGCAGATGGAGCTGTCGCCGTGGAGACCCTTCGGGTGGAAATTGCTTGAGCCAAGGAACAAGCCAGGAATAGTGATGCGGCCGCTCTAAAGGAGGTCGAAGAGCTGAGGGCCAAACAGGCTGCGCATTGCCGAAGCAAGGAAAAAATAGCCAAGATGGCCATTGAGTTGAAAGATGCCGCCGACCGTTACCAGCTTCTTGGAAAATAAAGTCGGGCGAAGGCGGCGGACCTGGAGAAGGCCATGGTAGCAGCCAAGGAAGCCCGCTCTAAAATCAGAGCGGCGAAGGAGGAGCTGCGTCAAGCTGGAGATATCGTGGCTGGGAAGCCCTTTTTGTTACAGACGAAGTTCGGAGATCCGAAGTATGCCCCTCTTGATCAACTATGGAGTTCTGCAGACGCATACATGGATTTGGCAGCCAGTGCTGCTGATGCAGCCGAGTACTTCAAGGATCAAAAAGATCGTGAAAGTGGAAAGGCTATTCTGGTCATGATTCCATGTTCCAGTGCGTTCGCTGCTGTTGAATGAGCGAATGGCCAAGTGGGCGGAGCTCCATAGGCTATTTTAGTTTACTGCAACAGTTCCTTGGTACTGTGCCGCACATCGATGCTATGAAGAGGTCGGCGTGCATAGAGGGTGCGCGTATGGCACTTGCCTGTGTTAAGACATACTGGGCAGAGATGGAGGCCACCGCTATTGCAACCCAGAGTTCGGTCATAGGCCGAGTATCTGCCGAGCACTACTTTGAAGAAGTCCTTGAAGGCGCTCGTTCAATAGAGGCTCAGTGCTTCAAGAATATTATGTTCTAGTGACATGTATTCCCATTGTAAAAACAATGTTTTATTGAATTATAAAGGCTGTGTTTATACTTTTGCCTGAAAGTATTATGATGCCTCCTGTGCGGCCGTTTATGTATATATGTATATAACCGGAAAGTTTGCAGTCGTCGGCTTCAGCCCCCACCATATAATGCGAGGGTGTTCGCAAAAAAAACACGTATTCACACTTGATCCAACGTCTTGGTCCATTAAGGAGGTGGTGGCGCAGCGAACAAGGCAATCGGACTATATTGCTTTAACACTTTCACTTAGCCATAGGAGTTTGACGGTGGGACTAGTATATAGCCCCTAGTACCTCCACGCTCGTCCGAATACGGTGCGCGTGCGTACATGACCGGGAAACGGCCCTTCGTTAATGCGGAGGAATCCCGAAGATTCCGCTAAGTCATCGAGTGGTTGACCAGTCTCGCGCTTTATCATGACAGTCAATTTTTGGCTTTCTCTACTGAGGTTCTCGTCCGGATGAACCAGGGCACAATCGAGTAGTTCTCCCGGTGCCGCCTTAGCCGATAGAGCGGAACGTAAGGTAGCAAAACACAGGAGCCGGTCAAACCCAACATTTGACCAAAGACATGATTCGGAGCTGATGCATATAAGGCCAAACTCGCGACGCCGAACACTCCCTAAGGTATTCGGTCTTTATAACATATTCCGGGCTGAACAATGCCCTTAATAATAAATCCCAAGTGTCCAGGTACATGCAATATTCTGATGTGGCGAAATGCCAATAACGCCAGCATCCTTCTCGGTTGTATTGAGTATCCGGAGGATGTGAACAACAAGAGACAGTAAAAAAGGTTTATGCAGGGTCTTAATCTGAAAAGAAACCTTTGAGCGGGTCCCTGCTGCATGTCTGCGCCTGTGTCTCCCTTGTGCCGTGTCCTGGACGAGTGTAGCATGATTGTCATCTGTAAAAGAGAAGAACTTAGGTGAAAGTTGCCGTGCCAAAATTTTTTGGTTATTCTCGATAAACCATTAAAATTCAAGATAAGTCAAGTTGAGCCGAACTAGCCCTGATTACATGCGGGAAGCCCCTGGTACCGTCTATGAGGGTTTAACCATCAAACCAATCTCGGGTATATCTAGTGATGCACCGGACTCATCTAACCGTGTTCGCGGTCTTGACGACCTGTCATTTATTCTGGTTGGTGAGGCCGTCTAGTGCTCGGCTGTTAAAGCCGCCGCACGTTCTTCCGCGCGTAGAGAACGCTCAATATTTCCACTAACTATGATGGTGCCACGTGGACCAGGCATCTTAAGCTTAAGAGAAGCGTAATGTGGTACCGCATTAAAACGAGCGAAAGTTGTTCTTCCGAGTAGTGCTTGATAGCCGCTTCGGAATGGAGCAATGTCGAAGTCTAACTTCTCACTTCGGTAGTTGTCGGATGAACCGAATACAACCTCTAATATTAGAGAGCCCGTGGAGCAGGCCTCTGGGCCTGGTATTACCCCCTTGAAGGTAGTATTATTGTGGCTGATTTTTGTCGGGTCTATCCCCATTTTGCAGACTGTGTCCTGATATATCAGATTTATACCACTGTCGCCGTCCATAAGGACTCATGTGAGATTGTATCCATTTATTATTGGGTCTAACACCAAGGCAGCCAATCCTTCATGCCGGATGCTTGTCGGGTGATCCCTGCGATCAAAAGTGATCGGGTAGGCCAACCAGGGATTGAACTTAGGGTTGACGGGCTCTAAGGCGTGTAAGTCTCAGAGTGCATGTTTGCTTCTCCTCTTCGTCACGTGGATCATGTTTACTGTTTTAAGCTCTGGTGGGAATTTTTTCTGTCCTCCAGTGCTTTGCTGGCGTGGTTCGTCCTCGTCTTCGCTTGGTGTCTCCCTCCCCTTGTGTTCGGTGTTTAGCTTACCGGCCTGCTTGAAGACCCAGCATTCTCTGTGAGTGTGATTTGTAGGTTTATCGGGGGTGCCATGAATCTAACATAGTTTGTCTAGAATCTTGTTTAGGCTGGACGGTCCATCTCTGCTACCTTTGAAAGGCTTTTTTCGCTGACCTGGTCGAGAGCCCCTGAATCCGGCGTTTACCGCCGTATTATCTAGGCTATCTTCTTTATTTCGACGGTTGCTTTTACTGCATCATGGTTTTCCATTGCCATCCCTGACTTCGTATGTGCTTGGGTCGCTGGTGCTACTGTGGGCTAACCAGCTATTTTCGCCCGTTCAAAAGCAGGTCATGAGGCTTTTCAGGGCTGCCATTGTTCTCGGTTTTTCTTGGTCGAGGTGTCTGGCAAGCCATTCGTCTTGGACGCTATGCTTGAAAGCTGCTAAGGCTTCGGCGTCCAGGCAGTCGACGATTTGGTTCTTCTTAGTGAGAAACCTGTTCCAAAGCTTTCGGGCTGACTCTCCGGGCTGTTGAATTATATGACTTAAATCTTCTGCATCCGGAGGTCGGACATAGGTCCCTTGAAAATTAGCCCGAAAAGCATCCTCGAGCTCCTCCCAACTTCCAATTGAGTTTTCAGGGAGGCTTTTTAGCCAGTGTCGAGCTGGTCCTTTAAGCTTGAGGGGCAAGTACTTGATGGCGTGGAGATCATCTCCGCGAGCCATATGGATATGGAGGATAAAGTCCTCAATCCAGACACCAGGGTCTGTGGTCCCGTCGTACGCCTCTATGTTCACTGGTTTGAATCCTTCTGGAAATTCGTGGTCCAGTACCTCATCGGTGAAACATAGGGGGTGTGCGGCACCCCTGTATTTGGATGTATCATGGTGTTTGGATGGTTGTAGTATTCGGTTTGTATTTTGTGCCAGAGCCCGCTTCCTAGATCCATAGATGGATCTGGTCATACTAGATTTTTGGCGCAAGTCCTCACGTAGATCGTGTGTTGACTTATGTGCGGCCTTGTTAGCCGCTCTATCGCGGCCACAAGGTGGTTGATCCGGCCGGTTGGATGTTTTATTTTTCGGCTGTGTGGGCTCTACGGCCTCATCGTCGAATTCAGGTAATAGCTTGCGCTTTGGATAGCTCTTTGTGTGGTAACTTCCACCATACTTTTCTTCGTTGTCGAGCACTTTGTTCCACCTGCTGTTGAGCGTATTTCGTGCGGCCTTAAGCCTTTGCTTCTGCTTCTTCAGACTCCTCGCTATGGCAATAAGCCTTCTGCGGAGGTTCTCTTGTTCCAAGTGCCTTTTCAGGAGGATGTGTGCATCTTCATCTGGACTGTTTTCCTCCCCAGAGGGGGTTGATGAGGTTTATCCTCAGAGTCGCCGTGTTTGGACATCGGATATGTACTATGTTCGTCGTTTGCAGTTTCATCATGCTCTGCTGCTAGGTCAATGTGGGCGTCGTTTCCTCTGGAGTCGACTGGAGTGTTATTTTCTCTTGCGCTGTTATCGATGTTTTTACCGAGACGGGATTTTGAGCTGTGCCAATGCCGACGCTTTGCTTGCTTCTCGAGGGAGCTATTCTTCGCCGAATCCTGCCGTTCTTTGTCATTGTTTTCTTTGGGTGTATCTACCATGTATATGTCATGTGGTGAAGTGGCTGTCCAGCGCCCTGTGGGCACTGGTTCCTGTTCCTCTCCTGCATCGTCGTCCATGCCGTCGATGTCTTCGGAGTCAAAGTCGAGCATGTCGGTTAAATCGTCGACAGAGGCTACTAAGTGGGTGGTGGGTGGGCAGCGAATTTCTTCGTCGTCTGCATCCCATTCTAGCCGGACATAGTTCGGCCAAGGATCTCCTGACAAGGAGAGAGACTTTAATGAATTTAGCATGTCGCTGAAAGGTGAGTGCTGAAAGATATCAACGGAGGTGAACTCCATGATCGGCGCCCAATCGGATTCGATAGGCACGGACGCAGGCGGCTCGGAGTCCGTGGCCGGAGACGAATCCAGTAGTTCGACAACACGGCTCTCGTAAGGGGTGAAGTCAGTATCCGGCTCTATCGCCACTGAGAGTGCGGCCTCCATGGCGGGGTCTATCCACCCATCCTCGGATGGCGCAATTTGCTCCAGATTGAAGGCCGGAGTAGTTGTAGGTGTGATCTACCGAACACTGTCCGATGGCAGAGCTAAATCATGCTCGTCGTGATCGTGCAGCGCACCTGACATGGGCTCGAATCCGTCAAAGATCAAGTCTCCGCGGATGTCGGCAGTGTAGTTTAAGTTTCCGAACCTTACCTGATGGCCAGGGGCGTAGCTCTCGATCTGCTCCAAATAGCCAAGCGAGTTGGCCCGCAATGCGAAGCCGCCGAATACGAAGATCTGTCCGAGGAGGAAAACCTCACCCTGGACTACATCGTTACCGATGATCAAAGGAGCCATCAAGACTTACGGTGATGGCACAGTGGAACTCTCAATGAAAGCACCAATGTTAGTGTCAAAACCGGCGGATCTCGGGTAGGGGGCCCCGAACTATGCGTCTAAGGCGGATGGTAACAGGAGGCGGGGGACACGATGTTTACCCAGGTTCGGGCCCTCTTGATGGAGGTAATACCCTACTTCCTGCTTGATTGATCTTGATGGTATGAGTATTACAAGAGTTGATCTACCACGAGATCGTAGAGGCTAAACCCTAGAAGCTAGCCTATGGTATGATTGTTCTTGTCCTACGGACTAAACCCTCCGGTTTATATAGACACCGGAGGGGGCTAGGGTTACAGAGAGTCGGTTACAAGGAAGGAGATCTACATATCCTTATTGCCAAGCTTGCCTTCCACGCCAAGGAGAGTCCCATCCGGACACGAGATGAAGTCTTCAATCTTGTATCTTCATAGTCCAACAGTCCGGCCAAAGGATATAGTCCGGCTGTCCGGAGACCCCCTAATCCAGGACTCCCTCAACGTCCTTTTCGTCACGGGCGACCATGATGATGCCTCCGCTCCCTGGCATCTTGACGACATTGTAGCCATGGTGAGTCGCGACCATGAACTTCACTAGGACTGGGTACCCAAGGATGGTGTTGTACGGGAGGCGAATGTGGGCGACGTCGAAGTCGATGAGCTCGGTGCGGTAGTTGTCGCGCTTGCCGAAGGTGACAGGGAGGCCGATCTGCCCTATCGGGGTAGTGGAGCCATCGTTCACCCCCGAGAAGGGCTTGGTAGGCTGAAGTTGTTCGTACGGCACCTGGAGCCTGTCAAACGTCTCGACAGAGAGAACATTGAGCCCCGTGCTGCCATCGATGAGTGTCTTGGTGACGAGGACATTGCTGATGGTAGGCGAGTAGAGCATCGGGAGGGCGCCCTTAGTGGCCGCGCACTCGAGTTGATCAGTAGAATCGATGGTGATTGCGTACTTGGACCACCTGAGCAGACATGTCGCCTCGAGCTTTGGGAGGGCCGCGTTCACCTCGCGGGCGAACTACTTGAAGATGTGATGGGAGGCAGGGGCCTGAGCACCGCCTAAGATGGAAGTGATGGCATGAGGCTCTTGGAAGCCCACAGCTCCATCATCTTGGTGATGGTCTCTGTTCCTCCTTGGTGGCGGTGGCAACGGAGGAAGGCTAGCGTTTCCCTAAGACGGTCCTCATGAGGCTGATCCCTCCAGGGGCCCTCGTGAGGCTGGCCCTGCCAGCGGTCCTCACGAGGCTGATCGCGCCAGTCCTGGCGGGGGTCTTGGTTGTCCCAGCGTCCCCCACCTTGGCCTCCTCCACGGCCATAGCCTCGGTCATTGCACTCGGGGCGACGACCGAGGCGCCCTCACGGATGGCCCTCAGGAGGTGTTGTGGTTGTGCATGTTGTGGAAGATGCAGAATGGGCGGCCACCCTTGGATGACTCCGGGTGGTCGCAACCGCGCTTCATCTCGGGTTCGTCCGCGAGCACGGCTGGACCCTTGCACTTCATGTCCTTGTCCTTGCCCTTCTTGTCTTCTGGATCGACCTCCGGAAGCTCTAGAAGGGAGAGGCGACCTTCCTAGGCCCTTGAGCACCTGGTTGCCATGTTGAACATCTCCAGAGCCGAGCACAGTTCCTCATGTATGGCGAGCTCTTCCTTCATCTTGACATCTCGGATGCCATCAGTGAACGCTGAGATGATGGCTTCATCCGACACCTTGGGAATATTGAGGAGAACATTGATGAAACACTGGGTGTATTTGTGCAAGGTCGCTCCTGGATGCTGCTTGATGCGTGGCAGGTCACCCGCGGTAGGAGCGCGGTCGCGAGTGCCCTAGAAGTTGGCGATGAAACGCTTGCGCATCTCATCTTAAGAGGAGATCGATCCCGCGTGGAGGTTCAGGAGCCACGAGCGCGTGCCATCCTTGAGGGCCATGGGAAACCAGTTCGCCATGACCTTCTCATCGCCGTTGGACACCTCGATGCTCAGTTCATAGAGCTGCAGGAACTCAGCAGGGTTGGGGGCGCCGTCGTAGCGTGGAGGCAAGTCTAGCTTGAACTTCCCAGGCCAGACGACGTGGCGAAGCTCCGGGGTGAATGCATGGCAGCCTGCCGCACTCAGTGGAGCCTGCCATGGAGGTTGGACCTGATCTTGGCGCTTGCGCACCACCACCTTGGGTGGCACGCAGTATTGACGTGGTGGTGTTGGGAGCGCACGGCTTCTCCTTGCGGCCGCTGCACCACCTTGCAACTTTCCTCGTCGCTCGCCGGCGCCCTGCGCGGCGGGTCGCGCCAAGGAGCCTCGCGCCTTGGCTAGAGGACGGCATCTTGCCTAGGAGGTGGAGGAGGCGCACCGTGGGCCACGTCACCTGCAAAAGGTGGCGGGGGAGGCAGCAAGCGGGATGGCGCAGGGGCGTCTCCCGCGGCGCTGACGAGCTCAGCGATTCAGTCTAGCCAGTCCTCGTAGAGGTCGTCAGTCGGGCGATAGCTAACGCAAGAGCTCGCGTGCCATGAGCAACGCAGCTTGCGCGTTTGCCGGCCCGCGATAAGCATGAGAAGATGAAGCTGCCGCCAGAGTCAGCAACGGAGTGGCGGTGCGTCCATCGTGCCGCATAGAAGGTTGCAATGATGAAGCCTGCTGCTCAGGCCACAAGGCCGGTGGCGGCATTGGCCGCAGTCGATGGCGAACGACGGGGAGCGTCGTCGCCTGCAGGCGCTGTCTAGGCGATGCGGGAGGCGAGGGCGGCCCGGCGCTTAGCACGAACTTGACGAGCATCAGCCATGGGAACGGCAAAACGGTAGTGAATCGGCTTGAGGAAGAGAGGCTCCGACGCTCCCCTACCTGGCGCACCAAATGTCGGAATCGGGGCTCTGCATACCCAAGATAGATTCGAACTCTGGGGTGCGTGCAAAGAACTCAACCTCCCCAGCCTGCCAACTCATCGATCTCATGGCCTAGCTCAATGAATTGAGGAAGAATGGGACAAGGCAGTTTACCCAGGTTCGGGCCACCTTGCGGTGTAATACCCTACTCCTGCTTTGTGGTGGATTAGCCTCGAGGTGGGCTGAGAATGAACTAGTACAGTGGAAGAACAACCTCAGGAGGTGTGTTTGTGTGAGCTGGTGAGGGTGTGGATGGTCTCTCCCCTTCTCCTGGTCGTGGCTAGGCTATATTTATAGTGGCCTTGTGTAGGATCGAAAGTATGTCTAGAGGGGGGTGATTAGACTACTTCACCAAATAAAAATCTAGCCTTTTCCCAATTTTAAGTCTTGGCAGATTTTAGCAACTTGTCACAAGTCAAGCAATCAACCTACACATGCAAATCTAAGAGTATAGCAGTGGAATGTAAATCATTGCATATGAAAGTAAAGGGGAGGAGTTTGGAGGGATCAAACGCAATGTAGACACGGAGATTTTTGGCATGGTTCTGATAGGTGATGCTATCGTACATCCACGTTTATGGAGACTTCAACACACGAAGGGTAATGGTTGCGCGAGTCCATGGAGGGCTCCACCCACGAAAGGTCCACGAATAAGCAACCTTGTTTATCCCACCATGGCCATCGCCCATGAAGGACTTGCCTCACTTGGGTAGTCTCCACGAAGTAGGCAATCTCCTTGCCCTTACAAACTCCTTGGTTCAACCCCACAATCTTGAAAGAGGCTCCCAAGTGACACCTACCCAATCTAGGAGACACCACTCTCCAAAAGGTAATAGATGGTGTCTTGATGATGAACTCCTTGCTCTTGTGCTTCAAACGATAGTCTCCCCAACACTCAACTCTCTCTCACACAGATTTGGATTTGATGGAAAGATGATTTGAGTGGAAATCAACTTTGGGAAGGCTAGAGATCAAGATTCTTGTGGTTGGATTGGAATATCTTGGTCTCAACATATGAGTAGGTGGTTCTCTCTCAGAAAATGAATTGTGGAAGTGTAGGCACATTTTTATGGCTCTCTCCACCAATGGAGGATGGGTCGAGGGGTATATATAGCCTCCACACAAAATCTAGCCGTTACACACAATTTACCAAACTTGGTGGGACCGAATAATTAAACTCGGTGAGACCGATTTAATTCAAAATGTGAACATTAGGATTTTCGGTGGGACCGACATGTCAACTCGGTGGGACCAATTTCATTAGGGTTAGGGCATAATGTAATCTCGGTTAAACCCATCACATGAACTCAGTGAGACCCATTTTTGTAATAGGCAAACAGAGAGTTGGTCCGGCAAACTCGATGGGACCGATCGCTCATTTCGGTGAGACCGAAACATTACGAAAACGAAACTGAGAGTTTGCATTGCGAACTCAGTGGGAAAGATCGCTCATCTCGGTTAGACCGAAACATTACGAAGGGAAACTGAGAGTTTGCAATCCCATCTCGGTGAGACCGAGATCCCTATCGATGAGACCGAACTGATTATGGTTTCTCGCTATGGCTATGTCAAATGAACTCGGTATCGCCGGATAGATCAAATTGGTGGGGCCGAGTTTGACTTTTGGTTTGGGACATATGTGGATATGAGAAAGTGGTTGAGAGCTTTTGGAGCATATCACTAACCATTTTGAGCAAGCAAGCCCTTAAGCAACACCTCATCCCCTTTTAATAGTATTGGCTTTTCCTATGGACTCAATGTGATCTTGGATCACTAAAATGAAAATGTAGAGTGTTGAGCTTGAGCCAATATGTGTCCTTAGCATTTTGAGGGGTCCACTTCTCTAGTCCATGCCATGCCAATCATTGAACTTTCTGAAATGATCATCTTGAAAGAGTATTAGTTTAATGGGTTGTATGTTGTTAAGAATTACCAAAACCACACTACTGCAGGATGCTGCTAACGCGACACAACAATCAGAGACCCTTAGACGAAAATGTGTGCGATGCAATAATCCCAAACGGTGGTGTAAAAACCGTCAAAAGGTGCAAAACATTTGCAATGGAGGATGCATCAAACACGATTCAGATTTTAGTTGCGTGTGCGATGGAGGGCACACGGTTCAGTTCAATTAATTGTTTGCGATGAGGAGGAACAAAGGAAATGGGCAGCCAGATGAAGGTGTGTGCGATATACAGCATACGGTTCACTCGGATGAACTGTTTGTGATTAGGCAACACAAAAGAAACGGTCAGCCAGATCAAGGTGTGTGTGATATATGGCATGCAGTTCACTCGGATGAACTGTTTGCGTTGAGACAAGAGAACAAAAACGGTTCAATATATCAAGGTGTGTGTGATACGTGGCAAACAGGTATGTAATCAGAAATGTGTGCGAAGACCGATAATAACACAGACGATTGCTTCTAATAAGGCGTATGTGATATGCTCCGTCTACACAACATCTATTGGCCATTGGGGGCGGGCGGTCATCCGGATACGCCATAAGGATGTGAAGAGGCATCCTATATCAGCAAGGACTAGTTGTCCACCAGTAGCTCATGTAAGAGAACTCTCAAGTTAAGTGTGCTCAAGCTGGAGCATCCATCAGATGGGTGACTGGATGGGAAGTTGTGTTGATGTTAAATTAACTGATAGGATGGGTCATATAGTCAAATTAAATGACTGGTATGGCCCATCCCATGAGTTAATTTAACCTCAAGGTCCTTGTTTTTATTCGTTTATTTTTTAACACAAGTTAAAGAAGGTCTACCGCACTACTTTATGACAATGTGTGATACATGGCATACAGTTGATCCATCTGACCTCTTTGTGATGGGATAAGCCGTGTGTGTTCTGGGCAAACACTTGCTAGTATTCAACCGTTTGCGATTGATGAATTCATCACTGACGGGTTCCCTAGTGTGGTCCGTGTTCATCTGATAATCATCTACTTCTTATGCTAGCTCAGTGTTCCTTCTATGCTAAGTTTCCATTAATTGATGGTGTTTTATGAACACGCCACCGTTTCCCGCCATTTCCTCACTTGTTTCCCGCCACCCAGCGATATTGCGCATAAACCTAGGCGGCACACGACACACGGAGGCGACAAGCGCAACCTGTAGCACATCCACCTTTTCCAAGCATGCCAACCCACCAAAGCGCCGCCTCTGCCATCAACCTCGTCGACGAGGAAAACGAGCAGGTGCCACGGCCCGTCGAGGCCGAGGCGCCCCCCGTCAACATGATGGATGATGCCGTGATGCGTGTCATCGCCAAGGTTGAGCAAACCTTTGGTGCATGGCGCTTGAGCGCCGCGGATCAAGATAGACATGTCAGTGCCGACAGGCTGTAGCTTGCCGCACAACATGATCGATGGCGCGCCGCAGAGCATGCTAGGCACGTCCGTGCCGATAGGCTGCGGCTCGCTGCATGGCGAGACCATTGGAGCGCCGCAGAGCGAGAGGCGCGGCACGCCACACAGCAAGAGGGGATCCATCGGTGCTTGCCTGCTGTCGACACGGCTTCGCAGCTGGGTACAAGTCCCGTCAGTACCCCCATTCCTCGCCAGGAGTGGGCAGAGGCCCTCAGCGCCGTACTTGCACCAGAGGCCGACCGCGCCGTACTTGCACCGGACGCCCGCCGCGCCATTTGCATGGGTGGTGTCATTCGCTTGTCCATAGCCCGCTAGATGCCAACGCGCTAGTCCATAGGCTCGACCACCCCCTTGGCCCAGGTGTCCACCTAGGCGCAGTAGAGGAACATGGCTGTCGCATCCTCGAGCTAGTGATCTCCAATGAAATAGCCAACTTGGAGCTCGAGATCGTGCTCCAGATGTATCGCGAGTGTGTCGCCCGCTTGGACGAACGCCTGTACGAGTTTAGGCAGAGCCAAGAGCTACGGTAGGCAAGGGCTGCTAGTCATGGTCTCATGGACGTGTTTTATTTTGTTGAGTCATTTCGACGTGGATAGCTATGTATTCACAGCAATCATAGTATTGCTATGTTTATTCCTTTGTTTCAATGTGTGTACTCTATTTTCCGTTCTTATATGTTATGTTTCAATGTGTGTGTATACACTTTCCGTTCTGTATATGTGGATGATAACAGCTAGATTCAAATTAGTATACAAAAACAGATAGAAAATGGAATTCATAATATATATATATATTGCTCATTAGTTCATCATAGAATATATATATATAATATCATCACATATATGTGATGATACTTAACTACTATGTACAATGCATAAAATTGAAAACGAACAATACTAAAACTAATAATCCCTCCTGGGGCCAGTATTCCCGCAGCCCCTCACCGGCAGCTCCCTGGTGCGCGGCGTCTTCCTAGTGCGGAGGTAGTACTTCGCCTCCTCCATCTCGCAACGCTTGACGTACCGATCTGCCTCTTGCTGGCAGACACGCGCAAATGATCTTTCCATTTCGTTGGGTGCCCACCGGAGCTCCTCGTTGGTGGCACGCTGGAGCTTATCGGCCCACCTCCACGCAGCAATGAGGCGCCCAGCGCCTATGACCTTCCTCGTGAAGTACCCATCTTCGTACACCTCCTCGGCACGATGACGTGCCCACCCCCAAAGCTCCGCTGCCTCCTTTTTCCAGGTGGCATCACGAGCTTCAGAGGCCGCCTGGTACTTGGCTTCCTCCTCCGCCATCTCCTTCTTGAACGCCACTTGCCTGGCTTTCTCAGCCGGCGGCAACGACTTCCACAGACAAAGATTGTACTGGCCCCAACAACAATACAAAGTTGGGGGGTCCGGCGCAACCTCATCCGGCGGTGCATAGGGGTCCTCGTCGCTGCTATTTGAGTGAGCGTCCTCGGGGGGCGGCGACTCCTTGTCGGCGCGTGGGCAGACCGGCGGTGCCATGGCAGAGATTTGAGAGAGAGAGAGAGGGCGAGTGAGGGGAGGATGTAGATGAGAATGCAGGTGGGACGACGTGAGCAAGGTAGTATTTATTGGAGGTCGGAATCTAGATCGATGGGGACAGTACACACGCTGGTCGCCGGAATTTACGAGTAATGTAGTTTGAATTAAACACGATTCCCGCAGCAAAATCCGTGTGTGAACATAATAGCCAAAATCCGTGTGTGGACATAATAGCTGACGGTTTCCAATGCAGAACCGTCCCTGATTAATGATCCCCGCCACTCACCTACCAAACCTCGAGCCGCGAGATAGAGTGCCAACCATGTGGGGGCGGTTGTCTTGCCACATCTTTACATTTTCTTTTTTGAACACCAGATATTTACATCGTCCGATAATTTTTTTAACTCGCACACAAGTAAACAAAAATATGATTTTCCAACCGTTATGGTTAGGCGTTGCATGTAGATGTAGTTCAAATTTGAATTACGGTCATTAAATGGCTAAAAATCACTTAAATATCTTTAAAAGGTCAAATGACCCCTGAAATTTTCCAAATTTTAACATGACAGTTGTATTAGTGCACGTTAAACGTAGAAAAAAATTTGAAGGCTGTAAGAGGAAGCTATCTCCCGTTCGTCATCAAACATGCATTGTTCCCTCTCGGAAACACGAGCCTTCTAGTGAGTTTCTCAGGTTTGTGAAGGGTGTGTGTCCAAACTTACGTCAAACAGACCAATTTTTTACCACATCATCTTGGTGGCATGGCATTACATCAAGCAAGGTTTCATGTGTTTCTGAATTTTTTTAATTTTTTGGATTTAAAATGTCATGTCACTCCATGCATCATATGCATGTGTCCATGTCGTGAGACAAATATGTTTGAAAATTCCTTCTAATTTACTGCACATGGAATTAACTCGCACACAAGTACACATATATATTTTTTCAAATCATTTTTGTTAGGCGTTGCATGTAGATGTAGTTCAAATTTGAATTACAGTCATTAAATGGCTAGAAAATCACTTAAATATCTTTAAAAGGTCAAATGACCCCTAGAATTTTCCAAAATTTCACATTACAGTTGTAGTAGTGCACGTTAGACATAGAAAAAAATTGAAGGCCGTAAGAGGAAGCTATCTCCCGTTCGTCGTCAAACATGCATTGTTCCCTCTCGAAACCACAAGCCTTCTAGTGAGTTGCTCCCATTTGTGAGGGATGTGTGTCCAAACTTTCGTCAAACATGCCAATTTTTTTACCACATCATCTTGATGGCATGACATTACAACAAGTAAGGTTTCATGTGTTTCTGATATTTTTTTAATTTTTTGGAATTAAAATGCCATGTCACTCCATGCATACATATGCATGTGTCCATGTCGTGATACAAATATGTTTGAAAATTCCTTCTAATTTACTGCACATGGAATTAACTCACACACAAGTACACAAATATGATTTTTCAAACCATTTTGGTTAGGCATTGCATGTAGATGTCATTCAAATTTGAATTACGGTCATTAAATGGCTAGAAAATCACTTAAATGTCTTTAAAAGGTTAACTAGACCCTAGAATTTTCTAAAATTTCACATTATGGTTGTAGTAGTGCACGTTAGACGTAGAAAAAAATTCAAGGCCGTAAGAGGAAGCTATCTCCCGTTCGTCATCAAACATGCATTGTTCCCTCTCGGAACCACGAGCCTTCTAGTGAGTTGCTCCGGTTTGTGAGGGGTGTGTGTCCAAACTTTCGTCAAACCTGCCAAAATTTTTACCACATCATCTTGGTGGCATGACATTACATCAACCAAGGTTTCATGTGTTTCTGATATTTTTTTTAATTTTTTGGAATTAAAATGCCATGTCACTCCATGCTTAATTGTGTCATAGCCGTTAGACCAATATGTTTAAAAATTCCTTCTAATTTACTGCACATGGAATTAAATCACACATAAGTACATAAAATACGAGTTTTCAAACCGTTATGGTTAGCTGTTGCATGTACATGTAGTTCAAATTTTAATTACGGTCATTAAATGGCTAGAAAATCACTTAAATGTCTTAAAAGGTCAAATGATGCTGAAATTTTCCAAATTTTGACATAACGGTTGTATTAGTACTATAGAATTTCTCGTACATTTAAAACACCATCAGTTGCCACTTTACTCCAAATTTGTCTTTCATAGCTAATAAAAAATAACTACAACATCACACACAGTTGTTTTCTAGGAACCGTTTGCGATGAAAATATATGGGTCTATTTAAGTCTCCCTCCTTAAGCTTCGCCGGCTCGTCTTCTCTAGTGCCGGCAACCCCCGAATCCACGAATCCTGATCCCCTTTCCCGCACCCCCTTCTTGCAAAGATGATGCTGTGGAAACACTTCGTGAAGGCCCGTACGACGGACGCGTCCTCCCCGACCGCCGCCGCCTACGCCGAGAGTGCCGCCGCCTACGCCGAGAGTGCCGCCGCATCCGCATTGAGCGCGGACGCTTCCGCCGAGGGGGCGTCTGCGGCAGCCGACAGGGCACAGCTGCTGTTGCGACATTGGCTGCAAACGCCGAGAGCGCTCGAGCTGCCATCCGTGCCACCGATGTCACCCTGGCCCGGGTCGAGGTCATCCACGCCAAGATCGAGGACGCACATGCCAAGATATACCAGGCCACCTTGGACTCTAGCATGCAACCCATGTCCGAAAAGGTGGCGGTGGCCATGGAACACCTTCTTACTCATGAGGTCACCAAGCGGGAGCTGGAGATGCAGGAGGCAGCGGAGATCGAGGAGCGCCGGGAGGAGGAGTTGCACGTGGCTGAGGTCGAGGTAGAGAAGAGTCTGTCTATCGAGGAATCGGCGTGGAGTACCAACGCGAGCTCTGGCGCAGCCACTACTACGAGTACTACAACCTTGAGGGCGGCACCGAGGACGAGGATGAGGATGAGGACACGGTCGACTTCAGCAGGGGGGCGTGGAGTCCACCAACGGCGGCATGTCGCCAGGACAAGTCATCGATGTCTCATCTCACACCAACGATGCATAGTCAGGCGCAGCGACGGATTTGTTAAAATTATGCGTACTTAGGCTTTGTTTTTAATGCTAGTATTTTGTTAGATCAATGTTTAGGTCAATTGGCTCTATTTAATTACTTAAATTGCTCGATTCAGTTAGTGTGGTTTGTCTGTTGTACGCTCTTTTGTGTGCCCAAATTAGCAAGCGATGTTAAATTATGCAATGACGTACCCGGGGAAATTTCCACCAAAATATGAATTATCAAACTCATACCATGCGCGTAAAGCAAAAGAATCATTTGCGATGCACACAATCGTTCAAAGTGAATGGTCCGGCAGGACCGCGCGCAAAGTTTCCCTCCACATTTCCAAAATTTTGGCCTACCGCCAAAATATCTACCCCCTCCCCCCTTCCCCACCCCTTTTCTCCCCGACCACAAGTCACATTTCCCCTGTTTCCTCCTTCCTTCCTTCCTTCCTTCCTTCCTAAGCTATAGCCGCTTCCTCGCTCTCGCCATCTCGCATCCTACCGTCGGGGTCGCCATGGTCTTCTTCATAGACCTCTCCAGCGGTTCCTCCTCCAGCGACGACTCCTTCACCACCCGGGTATGCCTCTCTTCTCTTTCTCGGGCTATGACTTGGAATGAAGGATTTTTACTCGGCAGTCGATTTGAGTCATTTCTTCCTCTTGTAGCTCCCTAGGACCATCAGTGGCAATGAATGGAGCGGGGTGGCTGAAGATCTATCTGCTTGTTGTCACCATCAATCTCCATGCATGAAGCTAGTTGCGTTTGAATCTGTGGATAGTTGGAGGAAGTTTCTGGCATGTGCAGAGAAGGTTAGACTCTCTTTCATTGTTACAAATCATTTGTTAGATGTGATTCAAACACTGTCACAGTCCCAACCCATTCATACCACACCTTCAACCAAACGCATCCTAAGACAGTGTCACGGTTTGTACCTAGTATCTTAAATTGTTGCCATCTCATCAGCGGTGCCATTAGAAAATTATTTGGCACCGCTTCAGTAGTTTGTGCAGCCAACTTTGGTCCACACATTTGAGCAGCCAACCAGTAAAATATTAAATCTTTATGGCACAAAGGAACTAGGCATCGGAGCAACTACGTGCTCCGGAGTACGGGTCCCTGAATTTTTTCTGCTGCATCGGCTCGCCACTGCAGGGCACCAGTGTGAGATGTAGCAACAGTTGTCTTTACCCCAATTTTGGCATACATAGTGGACGGCCTTAGTGCTATTTGTTCTATGTTACTAAATTTGTGCATGTACACACCTGTTAGTATCAATTTGCTGTCATCCATACATTGTCGATATGCTGTTGCAATTATATTCACCTTCCTCATAAAATGTTCAATTTGTTATTTATTGTACATGAGTAAGAACTTGTAGCATTGTTGTGGTTAATTATAGCTTATGATGTTCCAGAATTTGGTTGTTGTCTCAGTAGCAATTAATACATTTACACATTGATCTTTTTGAGAAGATATGTCATAATCAACATGTTTCTTCATTTTTTAAAATAAGCATTGGTGATTTTCTATGTTGTTATAAACCCATTTCCCCTACAATTGTTACTGATCTAGTTTTAAATATTATAGGATGAATGGAATTGTTCTTACTTGGAGTGGGTTGATCAAGAGTGGCCACAGTCTTTGAAGATGTGCCTAGCGAAGCTCTGGAGCATGTATGAGGAAGAGAACAGACATAGGCTTAGAGAAACTGTTGTCAACGCTGAAGAATATTTGAAGATGTGGGTTGTTCTTACTTGGAGTGGGTTGATCAAGAGTGGCCACAGTCTTTGAAGATGTGCCTAGCGAAGCTCTGGAGCATGTATGAGGAAGAGAACAGACATAGGCTTAGAGAAACTGTTGTCAACGCTGAAGAATATTTGAAGATGTGGGTTGTTCTTACTTGGAGTGGGTTGATCAAGAGTGGCCACAGTCTTTGAAGATGTGCCTAGCGAAGCTCTGGAGCATGTATGAGGAAGAGAACAGACATAGGCTTAGAGAAACTGTTGTCAACGCTGAAGAATATTTGAAGATGTGGGATAAAAAGTTGAAGGTGGAGAATGAGCTCAGATTTTTTTTAAACCAGACTTTGCTAAGATGGTGTTGGTGAAGGAGAAGGCACTTTCCCAGTTGGCCCATGCAAAATAGGTTCTTACTGAACTGAAAGTAGAGGTGGATAAGACGAGCCTGGATGATCTCGATTAGGGAAATGGATATATTGTTTTTATGAAGTTGAACTAGCTATATGTTGTACTGTGTTGTTTTCATGTAGTTATCTTACTTTGATGTTATAATATACTTATGTGCCTGATATGAAATTCGCAAACAGTTGTTTGATATGAAATGTGAATTTGCATAATACTGGAATTATTATTTGTAAACTAATAAACTTGCTAAATGTGTCATGGACCTTTGCAAACGGTTCTAGCAGTAAAAGCGCTTGCAATGGGTAGCCCAATGCCACATAGTTTTCTTCATCAAATCGTGTGTGATGTAGTTGATAAAAGCAATCAGTTAACCAAGGCAGACCATGTGTGATAGTTACACCTTTCACACACGAGCCTACACATAAAACTGTGTGGGATGTACATACGAACGAAAACGTTTTCCCTAGATTGACTGTGTGGGATGTACATAAGAACAAAAACGTATTCCTTGGATTGACTGTGTGTGATATACATACCTACGGAAATGTTTTTCTGGGATTCACCGTGTGGGATGTACATACCTATGAAAATGTTTTTCTGGGATTCACCGTGTGGGATGTACATACCTATGGAAATCATTGGGTTTCGATGCCTCGCCCGATCGCACACGGCCCCAGCCTGTGTCCCAGGCAGGCCTATCCTCGACGATTTCTAGGTCGTGTGGGAAGGACCCCCTATCGCCCACACTCACTTGGCGGCGGTTCCAAATGTTGTCACAGAAAGGGGATAAAAACGTTTGTATAGAATCGACGCATACCAATGCCACCCAGGGATTAGTTGCACTTTCAATCTCCCACTTTTTGGTAATTGATGACAACATATAGATCAAAGCTTCGACAAAAGATAATAAGAGTGAAATATATTGTCACTTTGAGAAGTATGTGATAAGCAAGAGCTCCCCTAAATTTGTGCATTATTTAAAATTTTCTTTTGAATGCAAATGCACAATCGATTAGGACCATGGGTTACTCTTCCATGTCACATACATCTTGGTGGAGCGCTCAAAATGATAGTAAATGAAGTATGCACTCATCACCAAGGCAAAGTGAATGATCATACATGAGAGATAAATAATGTCATCATTCAAGCACAAGCATTAAAGTGATATGATCAAACACATGACCATACAAGTATCTCACACACATAAGCACAGAGTATCATCCAAGCAAGCACACAAATAAGTATAAAACAAGTAGCAAATAAGGCAAAAAGAAGCAAATCTCTCTCTCTCGAAGCCTATGATCTATACACTTTCTCCCCCTTTGGGAACAAGTTACCAAAAAGCTTGAAAATGCATAGTGATATGTGTATCTCTAGGCTTGATCTTCGGGAGTAGGCGTGGAGAGGACTCTGAGGACGAATGCATCTGTTGAAGTTGTTGGAGCTGGTGGAGTGGCTACTAGAGGGGCTACCAAAGTTGTGGCTGCAGGTGCTGACGTAGTAGCTCTTGTGTCTGTCACAGGCACTGCTGCAGATCTTTGTGCCCTTGGCACTCTCTGAAAAGCATCTATGGTAGCTTTCCCTTTCCTCTCTTCAGCTTCTTGCTGGATTTGCTCAACAGCTGTCTGCATCTTTGTCGCCTTCAAGTCAAGATCATAGAACTTTGTCTCAATGATCCTCTCCAAGCTCTCTTGATTCTGAGTCAGGGTGGCTAATCCTTTCTCAATTCTCAGAGTGGCTTGAATAAGATATCCGAGTTGATCTTGCTTTGACTTGAGGAAGACTTGTGAAGCCTCTTCAGCACTTGGCATCTTTGCTGCCTTCTTAGCTTTTGCTTTCTCCCTCTTCTCTTGGGCCTCTACTAACGTGGGATCTTCAGCATTCA